>NC_069499.1:678376086-678676086 GCF_027579735.1 Bombina bombina
GACACAATGAGTCAGTGAGTCTACACATGGTAAAGACTTATGGCACGGGTGAGCGCTAGCTGGAGCTCGAGGCACATGGGAATAATGTTGGCTATTTCCAAAGGCTAAATAAAAGGTGGTCTTTGTCTGATACTAACTTATAGCAAATTATGAATTCCTTGCGGGTTAATATATATTATTCAAATTAGTCTACCCATACCAGAGTTTCTGGACTTTATGTTTGAGGTCTTTCTATGCTTCATGGTGGGAGGTTGTGGTAGTTTGTGTGTTTATAAGGCCTGTGTATTTTATTTGTTTTGCTAGGCATTGTAACTATTATTTGGGGTTGACCTGTTACATATGCAGCTACCATACATGGTATATAGTTAGCCTGCTATGTCTTCCCTACACAACATGTCTGTCTGACCCATAATCATTTCACCCAGCTCACTTCTGCCCGGATCTCTTGTCCCATCACCAGTTTATATCCTTTCTCGCTTCTCCTACCCTAACTCCTGTTTCTGCTTTTCTCTGAATAGTTTATTCCATCCCCTTCACTACGTTTCTTTATCACCAGATAACTTGCTCTTGTTATTTCCCCATCCTACAAGCGGACAAATTAATATTCTGTACTCGGCTGCAACAAAAAAAATTCTTTCCTTTGCCATCTCCACCAATTACTTATTTTCTTTTCTTTACGTGTCCTTCTCTTTGTATGTTTTAAATGATTTCCTATACAGCATATTGATCTAGCTCCGGAGTGGTAATACTAAGGCACCAGTGCTTCTGGGCTACCACAATACTGCTCAGTTTCTTTGTCTTGCAATTGTAGTGCTTAATAAATAATTCAGTACTCTGTATAAGCTATTAAGCTTTCATTGTTGATATTTATTATAAATTTAGGTTAAAATGAATTTTCTTTTAATACCCCCCCTTTTTTTTAAACAAACAAAACAAACGGTGGACAATCAGTGGGGTTTGTTAGACGGTTATTGCCAGTTTGAGGTTCATTTATCTGCTCTAGCTTCTCCTTTTCAAGCTGATTTTCTTTATTTGTCTGCAGCTGTCCTGTAGTCATTAGCTCAGAGGCAGAACTTTTTTTTATTTTTCTGCGATGAGTTTTTTAGTGAATTTTTCTGCAGGTCAGTTTTTAAATAAAATTTTAAATTAGGCAGTTACACTAAAGCTGCAAATCCAATGTGTTGGTTAACTGGAGAATAAATCATTTATTATTTGGTGCAGCATTGCAAATTAGCTGCAGACAAAAAAATAAATTGTAAAATGTCTCTTGAATAAATGTGTTTCTTTTTCTCTTGGTCTGACATAGAATTGTGGTAAATAAAAATTTGCATTGCTCATATTAATGTCTTACACTCAGAAAAAAACAGATTTGCATACTGGGAAAGGATAGGAGGCAGGTTTGAAAAAAATCTGAGAGCCAGTCACTAATCAATGTGCTGCTGCTTTGCAGCACTACAGCATATTTAACTGTTCACTTCAAACAGCACTTTGCGCTGGATGCACTGTGTTAAGGAAAACTTACACAGCGCAGCAAGGTCACATATGCTGTTTGAAGAGAACAGCCTAATGTGGACCAGTGCTGCAAAATTAAAGTGCTAACAGTTCCTGGATGTGTCCTGTTCTTTCTGCTGACATGATGCATTTTCTGTGATGACATCTCAGATCACTCCTTGGGGGTCATTAGCATTTCAAATAACATTTTTTTGGGTTTATATAATGTGTTGCACATTGTTACACCATACATAGTTAAATAACTTACATTTTAAACTAGTTGTTTTGTATCTTTTTTTTTCCCAGCCACTTTTCGCTTTTAGTTACAAAGAAAAGTTTGCTGTGAATGGATGGAAAGTGTATGACCCCACTGCAGAATATAAAAGACAGGTAAAATGTTTTTTTATTATTATTTGGGCATTCAATGAAAAAAGCAAATGTTAATAAAACTGTGGCACTCTTGACCAGAGATGTTTATTTTAAAAAGTATGTTAGAAAAAGTACATATACTGTACAATTATAGCTAATGTTTTGTTGCTCTTGTACTACTTTTATTGTGTGAACACAGAATCCCTTGAACTCTATTTAACACCATATTTTCAAAAATAATAAATTGATAATACCCTGCAATGCAAAATAGTAATAAGAGTTTAGTAACACCTTAAATCAGGGCTGCACAAACTACAGTCTGAGGGTCACATCTAGCCTTTCAATCTGTTTTCTTTCATAAGGTTGGGAGAGTCCATGTGATGTGAGGGATTGAATTCCCGCCACTAGGAGGAGGCAAAGATACCCCAATAACTTTTAAACCCTCCCACCTACCTGCACACCTCAGTTATATTCTTTGCGTTCCAGGAGTAGGTGAGGATTTGAGGTGCTCCAGATTCTATGTTGAAAGGGGTGCTCAGACCTATGTGAGACACGTTATCCCTCTTACTCTACAGACTAACTTGTGACACAGGGGTGTATAGAGTACTGGGTAGCGACACAATTTCCCTATGGGGTTTTAGTCACAAGCCTTTCACAGGTGTCACGGAGACCTTTTCTATAGCCTCCTCTTGTTGGGTTGCCAGTTTACTCTTTTTTTCCAGTATCCCCTGCTGTCACCTGTACAGCACTGGATGGGCTCTTTACTGCATGCAGCTTTATCTACAGCTGGTAAGTTCAGTGGAGAGGGTGCCTGTTCACTGCCCGCTGGGTATTTGATACACTTAACAGTTATAGTATTGCCAGGAGGCAACATTTCCCACTCAGACTCATTTAATGTTCTTTACATAGCTTGGCTCTTATCTTTATGTGTCTACTGCATACACAGGCAGTTAAGGTGTGCTTGTTGACAAATTAGTTTTGTCTCCTCTGTAGTTGATCAGTTAACTCCTTTTAAAGGCCAGATTTCTGCTCTTTCTGTTTTATGTGACAAAAAGATAGCCAGTTTACCTGATGATCATTCTTTGTACAGGTCTTTTTCTTAATCTAGGAGAGTTTCACAGTTGTCTGCTTTATCTTGTGAATCTCCTTTTCTCATTTTCCAGGCGGTTTTACAAACCCAATAGGAGTTTTTACCAAAGGCTGTTTCTTATGACAACATAAATCAGGAAATTGTAGTTCCTTCTTTGTGTCCTATTCCTGGGAATTCTAAGAAGAGACTCCTTCACAATCTAGATATAGTTAGGGTCCTAAAATATAATTTACAGGTGTCTAAACTGAGTTGTGCAGGGAGATGGGGAGGGTTTGAATGCTCTTGGTGTTTGGGGTATCTTTGGCTCCTCCTAGTGACAGGAATTCAATACCACATGTCAAGGTTCATGCACTCTAACCACCATGAACGAAATTTTTTTAATGAGAGAAGTATGAATTATGTTTAATTCATTTAATATGTTTCCAGAAATGTTCTGCACTTCTCTTGTTAATTAAGTGTAAAATATGAGTAATATATGAAGTTAAATGTGTTAATAGTAACTAATAGACATGCAGCAAAGAATAATTTGTTTAGGACTGATCATTCATAACAAATATTCTGAAAAATTAGTTTTTCAGAATATTCAATTGCACGATTTGGTATTTGTTAGTATTTACAATTGTTTTTTGTTAAACTGAATGCAAATATTACTTTACTGCAGGTGCCACAGTGTCACCTGTAGGCTTATACTTACCTAAAGTGCACTGGGGAGCCATTAGTGGAGGCTCTGGTATCCACCACACTAATCCTCCTACTAGCCTGGCCCTGGACTCTGAAGAAGGATCGTATTAGAGCGGCTCCCCAGTGCGCTTATAGGAAAGTATGTTAACTTCTAGAAGCTAATTTAAAGGATAACTTATCTATACTAATGAATTTTGTTAGTATATATTTGTAATTCTTTAAATGAATGCTTTATTTGTATATTTATTTAGTTTTTGTTACAAAACGAATGCACATTCCCTAGTAACTAAATTCCCATGTACTTTTTTGTAGTGTCTTACCTTATCTTGAGGCATTCTCTTTTTCATAAGTTTGAGCATAATGGAATGCGGCCTAAGACCAATCCTCCCCATTAGTGACAGGCTCTGTATACAAAAAAATGTTAAGACGTAGCTACACTGAATATTTCTCATAATAGGATACCATTAAAACTAACAATAGGTGTAAAACGCAAGGTTTAAAACAAATGCCTTTGCTTAAAGGGACACTGTAACCAAAAATTTTCTTTTGTGATTCAGATTGAGCATGACATTTTAAGCAACTTTCTAATTTACTCCTATTATCAAATTGTCTTCATTCTCTTGGTATCTTTATTTGAAATGCAAGAATGTAAGTTTAGATGCCGGCCCATTTTTGGTGAACAACCTGGGTAGTCCTTGCTGATTGGTGGATAAATGAATCCACCAATAAAAACTTGCTGTCCAGAGTACAGAAACTAAAAAAAAGCTTAGATGCCTTCTTTTTCAAATAATGATAGCAAGAGAACGAATAAAAATTGATAATAGGAGTAAATTAGAAAGTTGCTTAAAATTGCATGCTCAATCTGAATCACGAAAGAAAATTTTTGGGTACAGTGTCCCTTTAACCCCTTAATGACCGCAGCACTTTTCCATTTTCTGTCCGTTTGGGACCAAGGCTATTTTTACATTTCTGCAGTGTTTTTGTTTAGCTGTAATTTCCCTCTTACTCATTTACTGTACCCACACATATTATATACCGTTTTTCTCACCATTAAATGGACTTTCTAAAGATACCATTATTTTCATCATATCTTATAATTTACTATAAAAAAACATTATAAAATATGAGGAAAAAATGGAAAAAAAACACACTTTTTCTAACTTTGACCCCCAAAATCTGTTACACATCTACAACCACCAAAAAACACCCATGCTAAATAGTTTCTAAATTTTGTCCTGAGTTTAGAAATACCCAATGTTTACATGTTCTTTGCTTTTTTTGCAAGTTATAGGGCCATAAATACAAGTAGCACTTTGCTATTTCAAAACCACTTTTTTTTCAAAATTAGCGCTAGTTACATTGGAACACTAATATCTTTCAGGAATCCCTGAATATCCATTGACATGTATATATTTTTTTTTAGAAGACATCCCAAAGTATTGATCTAGGCCCATTTTGGTATATTTCATGCCTAGTTTCATGTCAAATAAAAAAAATTGTTCACTTTTTCACAAATTTTTTCACAAACTTTAGGTTTCTCACTGAAATTATTTACAAACAACTTATGCAATTATAGCATAAATGGTTGTAAATGCTTCTCTGGGATCCCCTTTGTTCAGAAATAGCAGACATATATGGCTTTGGCTTTGCTTTTTGGTAATTAGAAGGCTGCTAAATGCCACTGCGCACAATACATGTATTATGCCCAGCAGTGAAGGGGTTAATTAGGGAGCATGTAGGGAGCTTCTAGGGTTAATTTTAGCTTTAGTGTAGTGTAGTAGACAACCCCAAGTATTGATCTAGGCCCATTTTGGTATATTTCATGCCACCATTTCACCGCCAAATGCGATCAAATTAAAAAAAACGTTAATTTCTCCAACATAGGTGTGTCCGGTCCACGGCGTCATCCTTACTTGTGGGATATTCTCTTCCCCAACAGGAAATGGCAAAGAGCCCAGCAAAGCTGGTCACATGATCCCTCCTAGGCTCCGCCTACCCCAGTCATTCTCTTTGCCGTTGTACAGGCAACATCTCCACGGAGATGGCTTAGAGTTTTTTAGTGTTTAACTGTAGTTTTTATTATTCAATCAAGAGTTTGTTATTTTAAAATAGTGCTGGTATGTACTATTTACTCTGAAACAGAAAAGAGATGAAGATTTCTGTTTGTAAGAGGAAAATGATTTTAGCAACCGTTACTAAAATCGATGGCTGTTCCACACAGGACTGTTGAGAGGAATTAACTTCAGTTGAGGGAACAGTGAGCAGAATTTTACTGCTTGAGGTATGACACATTCTAACAAGACGATGTAATGCTGGAAGCTGTCATTTTCCCTATGGGATCCGGTAAGCCATTTTTATTACAGACAATAAATAAGGGCTTCACAAGGGCTTTTTAAGACTGTAGACATTTTCTGGGCTAAATCGATTCATATAAAATAAACATATTTAGCCTTGAGGAATCATTTTAATCTGGGTATTTTGTAAAATAATATCGGCAGGCACTGTTTTGGACACCTTATTCTCTAGGGGCTTTCCCTAATTATAGGCAGAGTCTCATTTTCGCGCCGGTATTGCGCACTTGTTTTTGAGAAGCATGACATGCAGTCGCATGTGTGAGGAGCTCTGATACATAGAAAAGACTTTCTGAAGGCGTCATTTGGTATCGTATTCCCCTTTGGGCTTGGTTGGGTCTCAGCAAAGCAGATACCAGGGACTGTAAAGGGGTTAAAGATAAAAACGGCTCCGGTTCCGTTATTTTAAGGGTTAAAGCTTCCAAATTTGGTGTGCAATACTTAAGGCTTTAAGACACTGTGGTGAAATTTTGGTGAATTTTGAACAATTCCTTCATACTTTTTCGCAATTGCAGTAATAAAGTGTGTTCAGTTTAAAATTTAAAGTGACAGTAACGGTTTTATTTTAAAACGTTTTTTGGACTTTGTTATCAAGTTTATGCCTGTTTAACATGTCTGAACTACCAGATAGACTGTGTTCTGAATGTGGGGAAGCCAAGGTTCCTTCTCATTTAAATAGATGTGATTTATGTGACACAAAATTTAGAGAAAATGATGCCCAAGATGATTCCTCAAGTGAGGGGAGTAAGCATGGTACTGCATCATCCCCTCCTTCGTCTACACCAGTCTTGCCCACTCAGGAGGCCCCTAGTACATCTAGCGCGCCAATACTCCTTACTATGCAACAATTAACGGCTGTAATGGATAATTCTATCAAAAACATTTTAGCCAAAATGCCCACTTATCAGCGTAAGCGCGACTGCTCTGTTTTAGATAATATTGAAGAGCATGAGGACGCTGATGATATTGTTTCTGAAGGGCCCCTACACCAGTCTGAGGGGGCCAGGGAGGTTTTGTCTGAGGGAGAAATTTCAGATTCAGGGAAAATTTCTCAACAAGCTGAACCTGATGTGATTACATTTAAATTTAAGTTGGAACATCTCCGCGCTCTGCTTAAGGAGGTGTTATCCACTCTGGATGATTGTGAGAATTTGATCATCCCAGAGAAACTATGTAAAATGGACAAGTTCCTAGAGGTCCCGGGGCCCCCAGAAGCTTTTCCTATACCCAAGCGGGTGGCGGACATTGTAAATAAAGAATGGGAAAGGCCCGGTATACCTTTCGTCCCTCCCCCCATATTTAAAAAATTGTTTCCTATGGTCGACCCCAGAAAGGACTTATGGCAGACAGTCCCCAAGGTCGAGGGGGCGGTTTCTACTTTAAACAAACGCACCACTATACCCATAGAAGATAGTTGTGCTTTCAAAGATCCTATGGATAAAAAATTAGAAGGTTTGCTTAAAAAGATGTTTGTTCAGCAAGGTTACCTTCTACAACCAATTTCATGCATTGTCCCTGTCACTACAGCCGCGTGTTTCTGGTTCGATGAGCTAGAAAAGGCGATCACTAGTGATTCTCCTCCTTATGAGGAGATTATGGACAGAATCCGTGCTCTCAAATTGGCTAATTCTTTCACCCTAGACGCCACTTTGCAATTGGCTAGGTTAGCGGCGAAAAATTCTGGGTTTGCTATTGTGGCACGCAGAGCGCTTTGGTTGAAATCTTGGTCAGCGGATGCGTCTTCCAAGAACAAATTGCTTAACATTCCTTTCAAGGGGAAAACGCTGTTTGGCCCTGACTTGAAAGAGATTATCTCTGATATCACTGGGGGTAAGGGCCACGCCCTTCCTCAGGATAGGTCTTTCAAGGCCAAAAATAAACCTAATTTTCGTCCCTTTCGTAGAAACGGACCAGCCCCAAGTGCTACGTCCTCTAAGCAAGAGGGTAATACTTCTCAAGCCAAGCCAGCCTGGAGACCAATGCAAGGCTGGAACAAGGGAAAGCAGGCCAAGAAACCTGCCACTGCTACCAAGACAGCATGAAATGTTGGCCCCCGATCCGGGACCGGATCTGGTGGGGGGCAGACTCTCTCTCTTCGCTCAGGCTTGGGCAAGAGATGTTCTGGATCCTTGGGCACTAGAAATAGTCTCCCAAGGTTATCTTCTGGAATTCAAGGGGCTTCCCCCAAGGGGGAGGTTCCACAGGTCTCAATTGTCTTCAGACCACATAAAAAAACAGGCATTCTTACATTGTGTAGAAGACCTGTTAAAAATGGGAGTGATTCATCCTGTTCCATTAGGGGAACAAGGGATGGGGTTCTACTCCAATCTGTTCGTAGTTCCCAAAAAAGAGGGAACGTTCAGACCAATCTTAGATCTCAAGATCCTAAACAAGTTTCTCAAGGTTCCATCGTTCAAAATGGAAACCATTCGAACAATTCTTCCTTCCATCCAGGAAGGTCAATTCATGACCACGGTGGATTTAAAGGATGCGTATCTACATATTCCTATCCACAAGGAACATCATCGGTTCCTAAGGTTCGCATTCCTGGACAAGCATTACCAGTTCGTGGCACTTCCTTTCGGATTAGCCACTGCTCCAAGGATTTTCACAAAGGTACTAGGGTCCCTTCTAGCGGTGCTAAGACCAAGGGGCATTGCAGTAGTACCTTACTTGGACGACATTCTGATTCAAGCGTCGTCCCTTCCTCAAGCAAAGGCTCACACGGACATAGTCCTGGCCTTTCTCAGATCTCACGGATGGAAAGTGAACGTAGAAAAGAGTTCTCTATCTCCGTCAACAAGGGTTCCCTTCTTGGGAACAATAATAGACTCCTTAGAAATGAGGATTTTTCTGACAGAGGCCAGAAAAACAAAACTTCTAAACTCTTGTCAAATACTTCATTCCGTTCCTCTTCCTTCCATAGCGCAGTGCATGGAAGTAATAGGTTTGATGGTAGCGGCAATGGACATAGTTCCTTTTGCGCGCATTCATCTAAGACCATTACAACTGTGCATGCTCAGTCAGTGGAATGGGGACTATACAGACTTGTCTCCGACGATACAAGTAAATCAGAGGACCAGAGATTCACTCCGTTGGTGGCTGTCCCTGGACAACCTGTCACAAGGGATGAACTTCCGCAGGCCAGAGTGGGTCATTGTCACGACCGACGCCAGTCTGATGGGCTGGGGCGCGGTCTGGGGACCCCTGAAAGCTCAGGGTCTTTGGTCTCGGGAAGAATCTCTTCTACCGATAAATATTCTGGAACTGAGAGCGATACTCAATGCTCTCAAGGCTTGGCCTCAGCTAGCAAAGGCCAAGTTCATACGGTTTCAATCAGACAACATGACGACTGTTGCGTACATCAACCATCAGGGGGGAACAAGGAGTTCCCTGGCGATGGAAGAAGTGACCAAAATCATTCAATGGGCGGAGACTCACTCCTGCCACCTGTCTGCAATCCACATCCCAGGAGTGGAAAATTGGGAAGCGGATTTTCTGAGTCGTCAGACATTACATCCGGGGGAGTGGGAACTCCATCCGGAAATCTTTGCCCAAATTACTCAACTGTGGGGCATTCCAGACATGGATCTGATGGCCTCTCGTCAGAACTTCAAGGTTCCTTGCTACGGGTCCAGATCCAGGGATCCCAAGGCGACTCTAGTAGATGCACTAGTAGCACCTTGGACCTTCAAACTAGCTTATGTATTCCCGCCGTTTCCTCTCATCCCCAGGCTGGTAGCCAGGATCAATCAGGAGAGGGCATCGGTGATCTTGATAGCTCCTGCGTGGCCACGCAGGACTTGGTATGCAGATCTGGTGAATATGTCATCGGCTCCACCATGGAAGCTACCTTTGAGACGAGACCTTCTTGTTCAAGGTCCGTTCGAACATCCGAATCTGGTCTCACTCCAACTGACTGCTTGGAGATTGAACGCTTGATCTTTTCAAAGCGAGGGTTCTCAGATTCTGTTATTGATACTCTTGTTCAGGCCAGAAAGCCTGTAACTAGAAAAATTTACCACAAAATATGGAAAAAATATATCTGTTGGTGTGAATCTAAAGGATTCCCTTGGGACAAGGTAAAAATTCCTAAGATTCTATCCTTTCTTCAAGAAGGATTGGAGAAAGGATTATCTGCAAGTTCCTTGAAGGGACAGATTTCTGCCTTGTCTGTGTTACTTCACAAAAAGTTGGCAGCTGTGCCAGATGTTCAAGCCTTTGTTCAGGCTCTGGTTAGAATCAAGCCTGTTTACAAACCTTTGACTCCTCCTTGGAGTCTCAACTTAGTTCTTTCAGTTCTTCAGGGGGTTCCGTTTGAACCCTTACATTCCGTTGATATTAAGTTATTATCTTGGAAAGTTTTGTTTTTGGTTGCAATTTCTTCTGCTAGAAGAGTTTCAGAATTATCTGCTCTGCAGTGTTCTCCTCCTTATCTGGTGTTCCATGCAGATAAGGTGGTTTTACGTACTAAACCTGGTTTTCTTCCGAAAGTTGTTTCTAACAAAAACATTAACCAGGAGATAGTCGTGCCTTCTTTGTGTCCGAATCCAGTTTCAAAGAAGGAACGTTTGTTGCACAATTTGGATGTTGTTTGCGCTCTAAAATTCTATTTAGATGCTACAAAGGATTTTAGACAAACATCTTCCTTGTTTGTTGTTTACTCTGGTAAAAGGAGAGGTCAAAAAGCAACTTCTACCTCTCTCTCTTTTTGGATTAAAAGCATCATCAGATTGGCTTATGAGACTGCCGGACGGCAGCCTCCTGAAAGAATCACAGCTCATTCCACTAGGGCTGTGGCTTCCACATGGGCCTTCAAGAACGAGGCTTCTGTTGATCAGATATGTCGGGCAGCGACTTGGTCTTCACTGCACACTTTTACCAAATTTTACAAGTTTGATACTTTTGCTTCTTCTGAGGCTATTTTTGGGAGAAAGGTTTTGCAAGCCGTGGTGCCTTCCATTTAGGTGACCTGATTTGCTCCCTCCCTTCATCCGTGTCCTAAAGCTTTGGTATTGGTTCCCACAAGTAAGGATGACGCCGTGGACCGGACACACCTATGTTGGAGAAAACAGAATTTATGTTTACCTGATAAATTACTTTCTCCAACGGTGTGTCCGGTCCACAGCCCGCCCTGGTTTTTTAATCAGGTCTGATAATTTATTTTCTTTAACTACAGTCACCACGGTATCATATGGTTTCTCCTATGCAAATATTCCTCCTTTACGTCGGTCGAATGACTGGGGTAGGCGGAGCCTAGGAGGGATCATGTGACCAGCTTTGCTGGGCTCTTTGCCATTTCCTGTTGGGGAAGAGAATATCCCACAAGTAAGGATGACGCCGTGGACCGGACACACCGTTGGAGAAAGTAATTTATCAGGTAAACATAAATTCTGTTTTTTTCACAATTTTAGGTTTCTCACTGAAATTATTTACAAACAGCTTGTGCAATTATGGCACAAATGGTTGTAAATGCTTCTCTGGGATGTCCTTTGTTCAGAAATAGCAGACATATATGACTTTGGCGTTGCTTTTTGGTAATTAGAAAGTCGCTAAATGCTGCTGCGCATCACACATGTATTATGGCTAGCAGTGAAGGGGTTAATTAGGTAGTTTGTAGGGAGCTTGCAGGGTTAATTTTAGCTTTAGTGTAGATATCAGCCTCCCACCTGACACATCCCACCCCATGATCACTCCCAAACAGCTCCCTTCCCTCCCCCACCCCACAATTGTCCCCGCCATCTTAAATACTGGCAGAAAGTCTGCCAGTACTAAAATAAAAGGTTTTTTGGGGGGTTTTTTAAAAGAAAAAAAAAGAAGAAGCATATTTACATATGCTGTGTTTAGGATCCCCCCTTAGCCCCCAACCTTCCTGATCCCCCCAAAACAGCTCTCTAAGCCTCCCCCTCTGCCTTATTGGGGGCCATCTTGGGTACTGGCAGCTGTCTGCCAGTACCTAGTTTGCACACAAACAAATGTTTATTTTTTTATTTTTTTTTATTTTTTTCTGTAGTGTAGCTTCACCCCCCACAACATAAATTACATCTAAGGTTTTTTTTTTACATTCATGGTCCCACTTTTATTTTGTTATGGGACACATTTTTCTGTAGTGTAGCGGTTCCCACCCGCTCCCTCCCCGTGCACGCGCCCGCCCCCTCGTGCACGTGCGTGCGCCCCCGGACTCCCCCGCCCACGATCCCGCCCCCCTCCACATGACCAGGGCCATCGATGGCCGCCACCCACCAGCGATACCGGCCATCGATGTCCGGTGCAGAGAGGGCCACAGAGTGGCTCTCTCTGCATCGGATGGCCGTAGAAGGTTATTGCAGGATGCCTCTATATCGAGGCATCACTGCAATAACCGGAAAGCAGCTGGAAGCGAGCAGGATCGCTTCCAGCTGCTTTCCACACTGAGGACGTGCAGGGTACGTTCTCAGGCGTTAACTGCCTTTTTTCTGAGGACGTACCCTGCACGTCCTCGGTCATTAAGGGGTTAACTGTTTCATTTCTTTGTTGTTCATCTTAAAGGGACATGGAACCCATGGTTTTCTTACATGATTAAGATCATGGGCATACAGTTTAAAAAAATTATTTTAATTTGTTTTTATTATCAAATTTACTTTGTTCTCATGGTATTCTTTGTTGAAGAGAATACCTAGGTAGGTAGCGTGCACAAGTCTGGAGAACTATATAGCAAGCCTGTTTTTGAGCATTGATGTCAGCGGTGTTTTAATGTATACAATTGTTTCAAGCATTTTTGCAGGCACATGCGCACACATGAGCCTCAATACCTTTTTTAACGAAGGATACCAAGAGAGTAAATTTGATAATAGAAGTAAGCTAGAAAGTTGGGTTTTTCTTCTACAAGATACGACGAGTCCACGGATTTCATCCTTACTTGTGGAATATTATCCTCCTGCTAACAGGAAGTGGCAAAGAGCACCACAGCAGAGCTGTTTATATAGCTCCTCCCTTCCCTCCACCCCCAGTCATTCTCTTTGTCTGTGTTATACTAGGAAGAGGTAAAGTGAGGTGTTAGTTTTAGTTTCTTCAATCAAGAAGTTTTTTATTTTAAATGGTACCGGTGAGTACTATTTTCCTCAGGGGGATATGGAAGAAGATTTCTGCCCTGAGGTTGATGATCTTAGCAGATGTAACTAAGATCCATGTTGGTTCCCACAGAGCTTCTGAAGGTAATACAAGAGACATCTTCAGTGTGGAAAACGGTTTCATGCTACAAGCAGCATTGAGGTATGTGCAGCCCTTTATTTCTGAGGAGACTTGCTATATCAGAACTGGCTGACATTTATTTCCCTGCAAGGGAAGGTGTAAGCAGTAAACCTGTAAAACAAAGGGGTATTACTGAGAAACCTATGCTTAACTTATTTTATTGACATATTGGGCCAAGCATTATAATGGGCTTTACAGCATTATAAAGAGATACTGGTAGAGGCAGGGATATGCTTAACGGTTTTTATTGGAAAATACAGGATTGGCATATAAACAGTTTGAGAATTTTGAGTGTACTTAGGGGTTAAATTAAATCCACATGGCTTATACTCTAAAACGCTTCACCATGCGGTTGTTCAGGCCTATATGATCATCAGACATGATGGGCGGGGCTTATTTTTGCGCGCTCAGGCGCGCACTTCACTCTGGCTGAGAAGGCAGCAGGTATTAGCTCCAGTTGAGTCTAGACTGGTGTTCTATTATCCAGATCTTTGTCGAGTCATTTTGAAGTACCCTGGGGGCAGGTAGGCGCCACAGCAGAGCAGGGTAAACGCAGTAGGTCAGGGATTAATGTGAATATGGAATCCTCTGATGCTTTATTGGCTATTTCCGATGTACACTCACAGTGCTCTGAGTTGGGGGTCAGGGAATTTCTGTCTGAGGGAGAACTTTCAGACTCAGGAAATGTGTTACCTCAGACAGATTCGGACGTCATGTCCTTTAAATTTAAGCTTGAACACCTCCGCCTGTTACTTCGGGAGGTTTTAGCAACTCTGGATGATTGTGACCCTATTGTGATACCACCAGAGAAATTGTGTAAGATGGACAAATATTTAGAGGTACCTACTTACACTGATGTTTTTCCGGTTCCTAAAAGAATTTCGGAAATTGTAAAAAAGGAATGGGATAGACAAGGCATACCGTTCTCTCCCCCTCCTAATTTTAAGAAAATGTTTCCCATATCAGACACCATTTGGGACTCTTGGCAAACAGTCCCTAAGGTGGAGGGAGCTATATCTACCCTGGCTAAACGTACAACTATACCTATTGAGGAGAGTTGTGCTTTCAAAGACCCTATGGATAAAAAGTTAGAGGGTCTTCTAAAGAAATTATTTATTCATCAGGGTTTTCTTTTACAACTTACGGCTTGCATTGTTCCAGTTAATACTGCAGCAGCTTTTTAGTTTGATGCTTTAGAAGAGTCTCTGAAGGTTGAGATTTCATTAGATGACATTTTGGATAGAATTAAGGCTCTCAAGCTAGCTAATTCTTTTATTACAGATGCAGGATTTGCCATTTTAGCGCATAGAGCGTTATGGCTCAAATCTTGGTCTGCTGATGTGTCATCAAAATCTAAGCTTTTTGCTATTCCTTTTAAGGGTAAGACCCTATTCGGACCTGAATTGAAGGAAATTATTTCTGACATTACTGGAGGTAAAGGCCATGCCCTACCTTAGGATAAGTCGATTAAGATGAGGGGTAAGCAAAATAATTTTCGTTCCTTTCAAAACTTTAAAGGAGGACCCTCTGCTTCCTCTTCCTCTATGAAGCAGGAAGGGAATTTTGCTCAATCCTAGTCAGTCTGGAGACCCAACCAGGCTTGGAATAAAGGTAAACCATCCAAGAAGCCTGCTGCTGCTACAAAGACAGTATGAAGGGGCGGCCCTCGATCCGGGACCGGATCTAGTAGGGGGCAGACTTTCTTTCTTTGCTCAGGCTTGGGCAAGAGATGTTCAGGACCCCTGGGCACTGGAAATCGTGAGCCACGGGTATCGACTGGAATTCAAGGATTTTCTCTCAAGAGGGAGGTTTCATCTTTCACGATTGTCTGTAGACCAGATAAAAAGAGAGGCGTTCTTACGCTGTATAAAAGACCTTTCTACCATGGGAGTAATTTGCCCCGTTCCAAAACTGGAACAGGGGCAGGGGTTTTACTCGAATCTTTTCGTGGTTCCCAAAAAAGAGGGAACTTTCAGACCCATTTTATATCTCAAGTGTCTAAACAAGTTTCTCAGAGTTCCATCATTCAAGATGGATACTATACGAACAATATTACCTATGATCCAGGAGGGTCAATATATGACTACCGTGGATTTGAAGGATGCATACCTTCATATTCCTATTCACAAGGATCATCATCAGTTCCTAAGGTTTGCCTTTCTGGACAAACATTATCAGTTTGTGGCTCTTCCTTTCGGGTTGGCCACATCACCCAGGATCTTCACAAAGGTTCTAGGGTCCCTTCTGGCGGTTCTCAAACTGCGGGGCATAGCAGTGGCGCCTTATCTGGACGATATTCTGATCCAGGTGTCAATTTATCAGCTGGCAAAATCTCACACGGACACAGAGTTGTCTTTTTTCTGAGAACTCACAGCTGGAAGGTGAACATAGAAAAGAGTTCACTAGTTCTACAGAGAAGGGTTCCCTTCTTGATTGACTCGGTAGACATGAAAATATTTCTGACGGAGGTCAGAAAATCAAAGATTCTAAATACTTGCCGAGCACTTCAGTCCATTCCTCGGCCATCAGTGGCTCAGTGTATGGAGGTCTTTGGATTAATGGTAGCGGCAATGGACATCATTCCGTTTGCTTGCTTTCATCTCAGACCACTGCAGCTGTGCATGCTCGGACAGTGGAATGGGGACTATGCGAATTTATCTCTTCAGATAAATCTGGATCAAGAGACCAGAGACTCTCTTCTTTGGTGGTTGTCGCCGAATCATCTGTCCCAGGGGATTTGTTTCCGCAGACCCTAGTGGGTGATTGTGACAACGGACGCTAGCCTACTGGGTTGTGGTGCTGTCTGGAATTCCCTGAAGGCTCAGGGTGTTTGGACTCAGATGGAGTCTCTTCTTCCAATCAATATTCTGGAACTGAGAGCCATATGCAATGCGCTTCAGGCGTGGCCTCAGTTGGCTTCGGCCAAATTAATCAGATTCCAGTCGGACAATATCACGACTGTGGCGTATATCAGTGACGTGCAGTAATAGGAGGCAGGGGAGGCAGTGCCGCCCCTGTCCAATCAGGGAAAAAAAAGATTTAAAATAATATTTATTAAAAATAAAAAAAAGTATATTTTTTCTTATTCTTTTTGGCCACGCCCACCCAAGGGTACCCCCCACCCCCCCCATGGCGATTTTACCCACATCATAATTTTATTTTACTGGGCTTGCGCAGTAGTCACATTCATCATAGTACCCATTGTTGCGCAATTAGGAGGCAGTGAGCCGGTCCGCTGCCCTCCATTAATTGCGCAACATGGATCTAAAATACCAATCCTCTGCTCACTTAGAGCTGCGCCACCCACTGGTGACTGCCGGGCCCTCATAGTAGCTCCATTGGAGGCGGTTCTCAAAACCGCCTCCATAATGAGCTAGATCACTCAGCCAATCAGCATTCAGCATTGCAGGGAAGCGTGCCTGCTGATTGACAGAGTGACTGTGGGTCATGTGACATTGCGCCGGTCTGTTTAGTTCAGGCGGGAGTGGGAAACTGACCATAGGAGGTAGAGCTGCTGCAACTGCGTGTGTGCCCGTAATGCCCTCCCTGCCCGCAGCTGAAAAAATCCAAAGTGCTCAGCTCACTGCAGTGCTCAGTGAGTCAGGACTCAGCAGCTGCGGTTTTGGAGTGTGGAGGAGGTCCTGGGACCTGGAGGAGGACTGTGCTGCAACAGTGTGGTGGCGTGGAGGAGAGAGAGGAGAGAAGACTCAGGAGGAGTAAGTAATACAAAAAATAAACTTATCAGCATGGGCAATCTTGTTTTAAGGCAGCTGAAGGGTTAATGGCATCCCTGTCTAATCTCCCCCTTGTGACAGTGTTCCAAAGTAAAAATCCGGCACCTCTGTCCTAACTGTGCAGTGTACGCTGCAAATGTGACTCTGAAAATATTCTGAATTTCTGAAACAACTCTAGCAGCATCACTGTTAAAATTGCCAAGTGTATTTTTTCCCTGTTGGAAAAAATATGCATTGTGCAATTTTAACGGTGCTGCTGCTTTTATTAACTCCCCTTGTGACAGCTAGCACATCTGAGCACCCCCAGCTTTATGTGAGTGAATGCTGACTTTGTGCAAAATGTTGTGGGGTGGGACTAAGGGGGCAATTGACTTGCAGTAAGGGGGCAATTGACTCCATAGTAGGCAGCATATAGAGAGAGTGATGAGAGGAATACCCACAAACAGAGAGAGAGCAGGGCAGCCAGCATAGCTAAGAAGGATCATGCTGCACTCCTTGCATACTCAGTCAGAAACTTTTGCAAAACTTGCTGTCTCTAATATCCTTAATTGAAGAAAGAGTGCTGCTTTTCTACATGTGTAACTATAATCCCTCCTGCAGTTATGGTGCACATCGTTTTTTTATTTTTTGTGGGAGGGGTTTACTTGTTGGGTCAGTGCATTATGTGTTGCTGTTTAAGCAGTGGTAGGTTCCACTTCCTTCTATTGTAGCTTTTGACAGGAACAAGAGATCCCTTTTTTCTGTGAATGGTGATTTAGCTCCATAGGTCAAGAACTACATTCCTCCTTCTTCTGGTTTAACCCTTTGGCTTCCAAATGACAGCTGAGGTACTAAAATTGTAATGAGCAAAGCCTGTTATGTATATATATATATATATATATATGTATGTGTGGACAGTGTGTGTATATACTGTGTATGTATGTATATATATATATATATATATTAAAGTAAATGCAATAAAGAAATAGGTACGCTGATGTCACTTTTTAACAGATTTTCTATTGTAAATGGGAAGGGGGGTTAACTAAACCCAGATACATGTATTGTAGCTCTTTAATAGTTATGGTACTGTTAAATAAACTGTGTGTCAGAGTGAGAGAGTCTGTGTGTGTGTGTGTAAAAGGGAGTGAGATTAAGAGAGTTTGTGTGAGTCTGAGAGTGTGTGTGTAAAAGGGAGTGAAAAGGGAGTAAAATTAAGTCTGTGTGAGAGTCTCTGTGTGTAAAAGAGAATTGAGAGTTTGTGTCTGAAATTGTGTGTGTGTGTAAAAGGGAGTGAGAGAGAGAGTCTATGTATGTCTGAGAGTCTGTGTGTAAAAGGGAGTGATATTAAGAGAGCGTGTGTGTCTGAGAGTGTGTGTGTAAAAAGGAGTGAGAGACAGTGTCTGTGTGTGTTTGTGTGTAAATAGAGTTAGAGAGTCTGTGTCTGAGTGTGTGTAAAAGAGTGAGTTTGTGTGTGTAATAGGGAGTAAGAGTGAGAGAGTCTGTGTATAAAAAGAAGCGAGAGTGAGAGAGTTTGTGTGTGTCTGAAATTGTGTAAAAGGCTGAGAGTGAGTGTGTGTGTCTGTGTGTAAAAGGGAGTGACAGTCTGTGTGAAAGTGTGTGTGTGTGTAAAAGGGAGCATGTGAGATATGTATGTGTGTGTATATAATTTTGGGTTGGGACTGGGGTGGTCCATACAGTGGGCAGGAGATACAGGGGTGGAAAAAAGGGTCTGGGCTGGGGGCCCTTCAAGTTTGTTGTGCCCAGGGCCCCACAAATTCTAACGGTGGCCCTGCTGGGTAACAGCTGCCTTGCACATCTTTGTGCAGATTTGTGCTCTCTTTCTCTCTCCCCTCTCTTTCTCTCTCTCTCCCCTTTCTGTCTCTCTCTACCCTTCTATCTTCCCCTGCACCCTCTCCCTCCCTTCCTTCTCAATCTCAATCTCTCTCTCTCCTCTCCTCTCCCCTTTCTGTCTGTCTCTCTCTCTCTCTCTCTCTCTCCCCTCTGCGTCTCCTCTCTCTCCCCTCTGTCTCTCTCTCCCCTCTGTCTCTCTATCCCTCCCCCTCTGTCTCTCTATCCCTCTGTCTCTCTCTCTCTCTCTCTCTCTCTCTCTCTCTCTCCTCTCTCTCTCTCTCTCTCTCTCTCTCTCCCTCTCTCTCACCGTATCTCTCTCTCTCCCTTCTGTCTCTCCCTTTCTCCATCCCCCTCTGTCTCTCTCTCCCTTCTGTCTCTCCCCTCTCTCTCTCCCTTCTGTCTCTCCCTTTCTCCATCCCTTCTGTCTCTCCCTTTCTCCATCCCCTCTGTCTCTCTCTCCCTCTCTCCCCTCTCTATCTCCTCTATGTCTCTCTCTCTCCTCTGTCTCTCTCTCTCTCTCTCCTCTGTCTCTCTCTCTCTCTCTCTCTCCTCTGTCTCTCTCTCTCTCTCTCTCTCCTCTGTCTCTCTCTCTCTCTCTCCTCTGTCTCTCTCTCTCTCTCCTCTGTCTCTCTCTCTCTCCTCTGTCTCTCTCTCTCTCTCTCTCCTCTGTCTCTCTCTCTCCCCTCTGTGTCTCTCTCTCTCTCCCCTCTGTCTCTCTGTCTATCTCTCTCTCCCTGTCTCTCCCACCCCTTCTGTCCAATTTACATCTAATATCTAATTTCCTTCATTCTCTTGATATCCTTTGTTGAAAATCATATCTAAATATGCTTAGTAGCTGCTGATTGGTGGCTGCACAATAGATACCTCATGTGATTGGCTCACCCATGTACATTGCTATTTCTTCAACAAAGGATATCTAAAGAATGAAGGCATATCCTAGCCAGTGCCTCACCTGCCTCTGACCTCACTGCACGTCACTGGCGTATATCAATCATCAGGGGGGAACAAGGAGTTCCTTAGCGATGATAGAAGTATCAAAGATAATCCGATGGGCGGAGGCCCACTCTTGCTATCAGCTATCTACATCCCAGGAGTAGAGAACTGGGAAGCGGATTTTCTAAGTCGTCAGACTTTTCATCCGAGGGAGTGGGAACTCAACCCGGAGGTGTTTGCCTCATTGACTCGTCAATGGGGCAGACCGGAATTAGACCTGATGGCATCTCGTCAGAATGCCAAGCTTCCACGTTATGGATCCAGGTCGAGGGATCCTCAGGCCGAACTGATAGATTCCTTGGTAGTACCTTGGTCGTTCAGCCTAGTTTATTTGTTTCCACCGTTTCCTCTCCTTCCACGCGTGATTGCTCGGATCAAACCGGAGAGAGCTTCAGTAATCCTGATGACCACGCAGGACTTGGTATGCGGATCTAGTGGACATGTCCTCTCTGCCACCGTGGAAACTTCCTTTGAGACTGGACCTGCTCATTCAAGGTCCTTTCCTGCATCCAAATCTACATTCTCGGCAGCTGACTGTTTGGAGATTGAACGCTTAATTTTATCTAAGCGGGGATTCTCTGATTCGGTCATCGATACTTTGATACAGGCTCGAAAGTCTGTCACTAGAAAAATCTATCATGAGATATGGCGTAAATATCTTTATTGGTGTGAATCCAAGGGTTATGGAGTAAAGTTAGGATTCCCAGGATTCTGTCTTTTCTCCAAGAAGGATTGGAGAAAGGGTTATCAGCAAGTTCTTTAAAGGGACAAATTTCTGCTTTGTGAATTTTGCTTCACAAACGTTTGGCAGATGTGCCAGATGTTCAGTCCTTTTGTCAGGCTCTAACAAGAATTAAGCCTGTATTTAGACCAATTACTCCTCCCTGGAGTTTGAATTTAGTTTTGCGAGTTCTTCAAGGGGTCCCGTTTGAACCCATGCATTCCATAGATATTAAATTGTTATCTTGGAAAGTTTTGTTTTTAGTTGCTATTTCTTCTGCTCGAAGAGTTTCTGAGCTTTCAGCTTTACAATATGATTCGCCTTATCTTATATTTCATTCTGATAAGGTGGTTTTACGTACCAAACCTGTATTTCTTCCTAAGGTTGTTTCAAACAAGAATATTAATCAGGAAATTGTTGTTCCTTCCTTGTGTCCTAATCCTTCTTCTAAGAAGGAGCGTCTATTACATAACCTGGATGTGGTCCGTGCCTTGAAGTTTTACTTACCAGACGACTAAGGATTTCCGCCAATCATCTTCATTATTCATTGTTTATTCTGGAAAGCGTAGGGGTCAGAAAGCTACGGCTACCTCTCTTTCTTTTCGGCTGAGGAGTATCATCAGCCTGGCATATGAGACTGCGGGACAGCAGCCTCCTGAAAGAATTACGGCTTATTCTACTAGGGCTGTGGCTTCCACATGGGCCTTTAAAAACAATGCTTCTGTTGAACAGATTTGTAAGGCTGCGTCTTGGTCATCCTTCATACTTTTTCCAAATTTTACAAATTTGATACTTTTGCTTCTTCTGAGGCTGTTTTTGGGAGAAAAGTTCTTCAAGCAGTGGTGCCTTCCCTTTAGGTCTCTGTCTTGTCCCTCCCTTTCATCCGTGTCCTGTAGCTTTGGTATTGTATCCCACAAGTAAGGATGAAATCCGTGGATCTTGTAGAAGAAAAGGAAATTTATGCTTACCTGATAAATTGATTTCTTCTACGATACGACGAGTCCACGGCCCTCCCTGTCATTTTAAGACAGGTTATATTTTAATTTTTACAACTTCAGTCACCTCTGCACTATTTAGCTTTTCCTTTCTCTTCCTAAAACCTTCGGTCGAATGACTGGGGGTGGAGGGAAGGGAGGAGCTATATATACAGTACTGCTGTGGTGCTCTTTGCCATTTCCTGTTAGCAGGAGGATAATATTCCACAAGTAAGGATGAAATCCGTGGACTCATTGTATCGTAGAAGAAATCAATTTACCAGGTAAGCATAAATTTCCTTTTTTCGGTTGTATGTTTGTGAAACATGAAAATTAATTTAGGGCTTCATGTTCCTAAAAGGGCATAAACTAATAAAAGAAAACTGGATATGTTTTCCTGGTTGCTGTGATGTCGTTATGAGTAGTGCATGTGCTAGTCAAATATAAATGTGCTCCATTCTCATACAATGCCAGTATGACAACAGTGTCTTGTAGGATGACCCCCAGGGAAAACTGAACTGTCAAAATGCTCTTTCGGGTCTACACCATTGTTGCCTACCATTTGGAGTAGCAAACAGAAGAATAATGGGGCGAATACAACCTTTTCTTTTTTGCATCATTTAGCTTGTAGACACTTTATCCCAGCTGAACCTAGTTTTGGCAGTTTTAAATCTTCTCTGTTTCCAGCATTTTGCATTGTATGGCTGAGGGTGCTGCTTCCATACACTTTCAATGTTATTAAAGCTTTCTGTCCTTAGCAACCAAATTTTACTTTCATTGCAGTTTCAGATACCTCAGAATGTGGAAGAAGGCAGCTGCTTGTGCTGTTCAACTATTTTCGGACCCAAATTTATTCTTGTGAAACTGCAACAGACTAGGATCTGGATTTACACAACGTGTTACAGTTTCACAAGAATAAATTTGGTTCTGAACGTAGCCGAACGTCACAAGCTGATGCCTTCTTCCACATTCGGAGGTATCTGAAACCTCTGTATGTACAAATCTAAACACCACCATGGGAGTCATGATTTCCTAAATATTTACAAACCATTTATAGATCCCTATTTAGCATCAGTTCAACTTCCCGACACACTAAAACATGACTTTGAAACATGGTTTATAATAAAAAGTTAGTAGTTAAATATGAAATCTAGTTGTTTTGTCACATGACAATCTTGCACTGTATGCAGAAACCAAGTATGACTACAATAGATAATCATAAAAATATTAGATACGTTTTATAAAACTACTCAAAATTTTGATTTTGTAGGGATGTAACTACTAATTTTGATAATAAATGCATGCCCCTACCACTGTCCAAACTTTCTTAGCATCTTAAAAAGATAAATAGATAAAGTAAAATTCTTAATAAATATCCTGCATATACAAAAAGAGAGAAGAGCTCAACCTGGGAACGAACAATAGCATAACAGCTTGTTCTATGGCTAATTACCACCCTAGGAGCAGACCTTTTGCTCAACATGTGCCTTTCAAAGAGAAAAACTTTCCTGCAGTATATCAATCTGATTCTGACTAATCCGTGCAGTCCAGTCCCAAAATACCAGGAAATCCCTCTCTGAACGAGAGAAATGGCAAAACCCTATATGTATGTTTCAGGCTAGTGTGGGAAACCAGATGTAATCTCATTGCTCAGTATACCTAGAAAGGATATGGCTGCACCTCACTGACGATGACCACACCTGGCCGAAACATACGTCTGGGGTTTTGCCGTTTCTCTCGTTCAGAGAGGGATTGTCTGGTATTTTGGGACTGGACTGCACTGTTTAAAGGGACAGTATACACTCATTTTCATATAACTGCATGTAATAGACACTACTATAAAGAATAAGATGCACAGATACTGATATAAAAATCCAGTATAAAACTGGTTAAAAACTTACTTAGCTCTCAGTTTAGCTTTGTTGAAAAGGTAGCTGGAAAGCCCATTGCAAGTAGGAAATAAGATACTCCCCCCTCCCCCTTCTTTTGCATATGAAAAGACCCTTTACACAAACAGGAGCAAGCTGGAGAAGGTAGCTGACGGTATTCACAGAAAACTTTGGGGCTTGGTTAGGAGTCTGAAAATCAGAGCAATGTTATTTAAAAATAAGCAAAACTAAACATTTTTTTTTTAAAAACTTCATGGGCTATATAAATAGATCATCTACAAAACATTTATGCAAAGAAAAAATGAGTGTATAATGTCCCTTTAATCAGACTGATATACTACAAGAAAGTTCTTCTCTGTGAAAGGCACATGTTGAGGAAAAAGAGGCTGCTCCGAGTTAGGTAACTAGCCATAGAACAAGCTATTATGCTATTGTTCGTTCCCAGGTTGAGTGCTTCTCTTTTTTTATTTAATAAATATCCTATATGGATTTTCAGAAAATTTGATTTAACAATAAATTTGCCCATTTATTTTGATAGCTGCATTTTTATTTACAGTGATGGTAAACTTTACCCTTTGTATAAACAAATTGGAATGCTATCAATATTTTAGACAGAGTTTAATTCATCAGATGTAAAGAAGATACGTTGAACGTACTTTTAACGGACTGCTGAAATTCAAATACCCTGCACTCCGGCTGCCCACTTCAAAACTATTTTTTTTTTGTGAGCTTAAGGTTTGAAATGTTCTCAAATCGGTGCTCTAGATTAAAAAAAAATAGTTTGAGTGACGTATGGCTCTAAAATATTGCTAACATTCCTGATCTGTTTATACAAATGGGAAAGTTTACCATCACTTTACTGAAGCAAGGATCTCCGATCTCTGGCATTCACAGTACTCTAAAATAAGGCTGAATTAATAATAATAAAAAAAAAAACAGTATGAATAGCAGAACACTGATTTGGTGGTTTTATTATATACTTCCATTGCGAGGAGTGTGATAAGGTTTTCTTTGGAGTCACCTAACCCCTGAAACAAGACCAGTGCTGTGAGGTATTTGTCATTATTCTGACAGTTACTTGGGGGCTTGACAAACACAAGACCACTAATTTGAAAGAGGACTACCAGTGGTCTCAAGTTTTTAAATATATGGTATGGGGTGGGAAAGGATCATCTTAGGTGGCAGGGTACAACCTACTTAACGCTAGATGTTTCAGTAAGAGGATGTTATTGTTTGTGTTCTTTTACTGATATGCTCTGTTATTACAACTGTTTAGGGTTATTTTAGTATGGCCTCCATTCGTTTTTAAGGAAGTTTTAACATCCCTTTAAATATCCATTATGAAGCTAATTATTTTGCATAACAGTCTGCATAAATTCTTTTTTCAGTTCAGTTTTTTCTTACAAATGTTTCTCTTGATATTCACATTACACGTACAAACTCACAAATCCGGAAATACAAAATCCAGGAATGATTCCAAAATTACGACTGATTAATATATTTTTAAAAAGGACTTCTCAGCCCACGTCTTTAGTTTGGTGTTCAGAAATGCAAATGATATTCATATTTATGTAAAACAGCAACTACTATTACCTTTCTGATTACAGTACTGTACTATCTCTCTGGGGGTAAAAAAGTATTAAACATAATGTAGTAGGTTGCATGTATAAGCTGTATAATGACATGTAAATATTGCCCAAATGACATGAACATGATTACATTTGTTCCCATCCCCTTTCTAAGCTGTCCCATTTTACAGATGCAAATGTACAAATATTCGGGTTTTAAGCAATTTGGATAAAGGGTTTTGCGCCTGTATTTAGAAGGCAGCTAAAAGCAAGAGTCAGCCAGTGTATATGTATGCCTAGTTACATGGCGCACGGTAGAATGCCCTGAGATTGGACTAGGCCATTTTTAATATTTAATGAGTGTTTCAATACTATTTGTTAACCATCTTATATCTGTCTTTGATGGACTAACTCTTTATTATTTTTTATTTAAGAGAACAGAAATGTTCTTATTTTATTGATTGTTTTGTTTCTCTCAGGGTTTGCCAAATGAGAGTTGGAAAATATCCAAGATCAATAACACGTATGAGCTGTGTGACACTTACCCCTCTGTCTTTGTGGTACCCAGTAGTGTGGCAGATGACGATCTTGCAAGAGTTGCAGCTTTTAGGTCAAAAGGTCGTATTCCGGTAAGCTGTGGCCTATTTTTAGCTGGAAAGCTACATTTGTTTATCTTTGGAAATCTTTATTGAAAAAGACTCCTGTAGCAATACAATTTTTATACGTGGAAATGCATTCTACTGCAGTTATATCAGAGTGCTTAAAGGGACATAAAACCCCAACATTTTCTTTCATGGTTCAGAGAGAGCATCCAATGTTAAACTACTTTCCAATTTACTACTTTTATAAAATTTTGTTGTTATCCTTTGTTGAAAAACAGGAAGGTAAGCTCAGGAGCGTGCACCTGCTTTGCAGCATTATTGCAACAATGTTATACATTAGCAAGAGCAGTAGATGGCAGCACTATTTCCTGTTATGTAGTGCTTCCAGGTATGTGCATGCTACCTACCTAGGTATCTCTTCAACTAAGAATAACACGAGAGAGAAGGAAATTATTGATTTATTTTTTTAAATTGTATTCACTATCTGAATCATGAAAGAAAAATGTGGGGTTTCATGTCCCTTTAAATGTGTTACGCAGTAGAGACATTGCTTTTCTACAGATATTTGTGTGCCTTTTCAAGATGTCCTTGATATTAACAGTTGGAGATGAGTTGCTTAAAGGGATATTAAAATCAAAATGAAACCTTCATGATTTATATAGACCATATAATTTTAATAGACTTTTCTTTCATGTAATTGGCAAGAGTCCATGAGCTAGTGACGTATGGGATATACATTCCTACCAGGAGGGGCAAAGTTTCCCAAACCTCAAAATACCTATAAATACACCCCTCACCACACCCACAATTCAGTTTTACAAGCTTTGCCTCCCATGGAGGTGGTGAAGTAAGTTTGTGCTAGATTTCTACGTTGATATGCGCTTCGCAGCAGGCTGAAGCCCGGTTTTCCTCTGAGTGCAGTGAATGTCAGAGGGATGTGAAGAGAGTATTGCCTATTTGAATACCATGGTCTTCCTCTAGGGGATCTATTTCATAGGTTCTCTGTTATCGGTCGTAGAGATTTCTTCTCCTACCTCCCTTTTCAGATTGACGATATACTCTTATATACCATTACCTCTACTGATTCTCGTTTCAGTACTGGTTTGGCTATCTACTATACGTAGATGAGTGTCTTGGGGTAAGTAAGTCTTATTTCTATTCATGACACTATGGTTTCTTATTTCTATTCATGACTAAGCTATGGTTGGGCGCTTTATATGTAAACTTCTAAATATATGTGTTAAACTTATATTTGCCATGATTCAGGATAATCAGTATTCCTTCTTTCAGACTGTCAGTTTCATTTTTTGGGAAAATGCATATGAATTATATTTTTTCTTACCTTAAAACTTTCAATTGACTTTTTTTCTAAATTGCGGGCTGTTAGGCTCGCGGGTGCAGAAAATGCTTCGATTTATTGCGTCATTCTTGGCGCAAGACTTTTTTGTGATTGCGTCATTATTTACGTATGTGTGTTGCGGACGTTTTTGGCGCCAAAAAATATGGGCGTCATTCTTGGTGCCAAAAAATGTGGGCGTTATACTTGGCGCCAAAAATGTGGGCGTCATACTTGACGCCAGTTTTTTTCACATTATTTCAGTCTCACTTTTTAGTTGCTTCTGGTTTCTAGAGGCTTGTTTTGTTTTGCATTCTTTCCCATTCCTGAAACTGCCATTTAAGGAATTTGATAATTTTGCTTTATATGTTGTTTTTTCTATTACATATTGCAAGATGTCACTACCTGACCCTGGATCAGAATCTACTTCTGGAAAGACGCTGCCTGATGTCGGTTCTACCAAAGCTAAGTGCATTTGTTGTAAACTTTTGGTAACTGTACCTCCGGCTGTAGTTTGTGTTAGTTGTCATGATAAACTATCAAACGCTGATAATATTTCCATTAGTAATAATCCATTACCTGTTGTTGTTCCTTCAACATCTAATGTTCAGGATGTTCCTGTTAATGTAAAAGAATTTGTTTCTAATTCTATTCGGAAGGCTCTGTCTGTTATTCCTCCTTCTAGTAAACGTAAGAGGTCTTTTAAAACTTCTCATATTTCAGATAAATTTTTAAATGACCGCCATCATTCTGACTTATCTATTTCTGATGAGGATCTATCTGGTTCAGAAGATTCTGCCTCAGATATTGACACTGATAAATCTTCATATTTGTTTAAAATGGAGTTTATTCGTTCTTTACTTAAAGAAGTGTTGATTGCATTAGATATGGAGGAGTCTAGTCCTCTTGATATTAAAACTAATAAGCGTTTAAATTCAGTTTTTAAACCTCATGTAGTTATTCCAGAAGTTTTTCCAGTTCCTGATGCTATTTCAGAAGTAATTTCTAGGGAATGGAATAGTCTGGGTAATTCATTTACTCCTTCTCCAAGGTTTAAGAAATTGTACCCTTTGCCATCTGATAGATTAGAGTTTTGGGAGAAAATCCCCAAAGTTGATGGGGCTATCTCTACTCTTGCTAAACGTACTACTATTCCTACGGCAGATAGTACTTCTTTTAAGGATCCTTTAGATAGGAAGCTTGAATCCTTTCTAAGGAAGGCTTATTTATGTTCAGGTAATCTTCTCAGGCCTGCTATTTCTTTGGCTGATGTTGCTGCAGCTTCTACCTTCTGGTTGGAGGCTTTAGCTCAACAAGTGTCAGACCATAATGCTTATAGCATTGTTAAACTTCTTCAACATGCTAATAACTTTGTTTGTGATGCCATTTTTGATATCATTAGAATTGATGTCAGGTACATGTCTTTAACTATTTTAGCTAGAAGAGCTTTATGGCTTAAGTCTTGGAATGCAGATATGACTTCTAAGTCAACGTTGCTTTCTCTTTCTTTCCAAGGTAATAAATTATTTGGTTCTCAGTTGGATTCAATAATTTCAACTGTTACTGGGGGGGAAGGGAGCTTTTTTGCCTCAGGACAAAAAGTCTAAAGGTAAATATAGGGCTGCTAATCGTTTTCGTTCCTTTCGTCAGAATAAGGAACAAAAACCTGACCCTTCCCCTAAAGGAACAGTTTCCGTTTGGAAACCTTCTCCAGTCTGGAATAAATTCAAGCCTTTTAGAAAGTCAAAACCAGCTCCCAAATCCGCATGAAGGTGCGGCCCTCATTCCAGCACAGCTGGTAGGGGGCAGGTTACGATTTTTCAAAGATGTTTGGATCAATTCGATTCACAGTCTTTGGATACAGAACATTGTTTCACAAGGGTACAGAATAGGTTTCAAGGTAAGACCGCCTGTGGGAAGATTTTTTCTCTCACGCATTCCAGTAAACCCAGTAAAGGCTCAGGCGTTTCTGAAATGTGTTTCAGACCTAGAGTCGGCTGGGGTAATTGTGCCAGTTCCAGTTCTGGAACGGGGTCTGGGGTTTTACTCAAATCTGTTCATTGTACCAAAGAAGGAGAATTCCTTCAGACCAGTTCTGGATCTAAAAATATTGAATCGTTATGTAAGGATACCAACATTCAAAATGGTGACTATAAGGACTATTCTGCCTTTTGTTCAGCAAGGGCATTATATGTCTACAATAGAATTACAGGATGCATATCTTCATATTCCAATCCTTCCAGATCACTATCAGTTACAGAGATTCTCTTTTCTAGACAAGCATTACCAGTTTGTTGCTCTTCCGTTTGGCCTAGCAACAGCTCCAAGGATCTTTTCAAAGGTTCTCGTGCCCTTCTCTCTTTAATCAGAGAACAGGGTATTGCGGTATTTCCTTATTTGGACGATATCTTGGTACTCGCTCGGTCTTCACATTCTGCAGAATCTCATACGAATCAACTTGTGTTGTTTCTTCAGACATGGTTGGAGGATCAATTTACCAAAGAGTTCCTTGATTCCTCAGACAAGGGTAACCTTTTTGGGTTTCCAAATAGATTCAGTGTCCATGACTGTGTCTCTAACAGAAAAGAGACGTCTGAAATTGGTTTCAGGTTGTCGAAACCTTCAGTCTCAATCATTCCCTTCGGTAACTTTGTGCATGGAAATTCTAGGTCTCATGACTGCTGCATCGGACGCGATCCCTTTTGCTTGTTTTCACATGAGACCTCTTCAGCTTTGTATACTGAACCAATGGTGCAGGGATTATACAAAGATATCACAATTAATATCCTTAAATCCCAATGTCTGATCTTCTCTGACTTTGTGGTTGGATCACCATCGTTTAATTCGAGGGGCCTCTTTTGTTCGTCCAACCTGGACTGTGATCTCAACAGATGCGAGTCTTTCAGGTTGGGGAGCTGTATGGGGATCTCTGACAGCGCAGGGGGTTTGGGTATCTCAGGAGGCGAGATTACCAATCAACATTTTGGAGCTCCGTGCGATTTTCAGAGCTCTTCAGTTCTGGCCTCTTCTGAAGAGAGAATAGTTTGTTTTCAGACAGACAATGTCACAACCGTGGCATATGTCAATAATCAAGGAGGGACTCACAGTCCTCTGGCTATGAAAGAAGTATCTCGGATACTTGTATGGGCGGAATCCAGCTCCTGTCTAATTTCTGCGGTTCACATCCCAGGTATAGACAATTGGGAAGCGGATTATCTCAGTCGCCAGACGTTACATCCGGGCGAATGGTCTCTTCACCCAGAGGTATTTCTCCAGATTGTTCAAATCTGGGGACTTCCAGAAATAGATCTGATGGCTTCTAATCTAAACAAGAAACTTCCCAGGTATCTGTCCAGATCCAGGGATCCTCAGGCGGAAGCGGTGGACGCGTTGTCACTTCCTTGGAATTATCAACCTGCCTATATCTTTCCACCTGTAGTTCTTCTTCCAAAAGTGATTTCCAAAATCCTAATGGAGCTTTCGTTTGTACTGCTGGTGGCTCCAGCATGGCCACACAGGTTTTGGTATGCGGATCTCGTTCGGATGGCCAGTTGCCAACCTTGGACACTTCCGTTAAGGCCAGACCTTCTATCTCAAGGCCCATTTTTCCATCAGGATCTCAAATCATTAAATTTGAAGGTATGGAGATTGAACGCTTAATACTTAGTCATAGAGGTTTCTCTGATTCAGTGATTAATACTATGTTACAGGCTTGCAAATCTGTGTCTAGAAAGATTTATTACCGAGTTTTGAAGACTTACATTTCTTGGTGTTCTTCTCATAAATTCTCTTGGCATTCTTTTAGAATTCCTAGAATTTTACAGTTTCTTCAGGACGGTTTGGATAAGGGTTTGTCTGCAAGTTCCTTGAAAGGACAAATCTCTGCTCTTTCTGTACTTTTTCACAGAAAGATTGCTAAACATCCTGATATTCATTGTTTCTCTTGTAAGGTATATCCAGTCCACGGATTATCCATTACTTGTGGGATATTCTCCTTCCCAACAGGAAGTTGCAAGAGGACACCCACAGCAGAGCTGCTATATAGCTCCTCCCCTAACTGCCATATCCAGTCATTCTCTTGCAACTCTCAACAAAGATGGAGGTAGTAAGAGGAGAGTGGTAAAATATATTTTGGGAGAAAGGTTTTACAGGCAGTGGTACCTTCCGTTTAAGTACCTGCCTTGTCCCTTCCTTCATCCGTGTACTTTAGCTTTGGTATTGGTATCCCACAAGTAATGGATGATCCGTGGACTGGATACACCTTACAAGAGAAAACACAATTTATGCTTACCTGATAAATTTATTTCTCTTGTGGTGTATCCAGTCCACGGACCGCCCTGTCATTTTAAGGCAGGTCAAAATTTTAGATTAAACTACAGTCACCACTGCACCCTATGGTTTCTCCTTTCTCGGCTTGTTTCGGTCGAATGACTGGATATGGCAGTTAGGGGAGGAGCTATATAGCAGCTCTGCTGTGGGTGTCCTCTTGCAACTTCCTGTTGGGAAGGAGAATATCCCACAAGTAATGGATGATCCGTGGACTGGATACACCACAAGAGAAATAAATTTATCAGGTAAGCATAAATTGTGTTTTTGTACATGCTTTGGTTCGTATTAAGCCTGTCATTTAGTCAATTTCTCCTCCTTGGAGTCTTAATTTGGTTCTGAGGGCTTTACAGGCTCCTCCGTTTGAACCTATGCATTCTCTGGATATTAAATTACTTTCTTGGAAAGTTTTATTCCTTTTAGCCATCTCTTCTGCTAGAAGAGTTTCTGAGCTATCTGCTCTTTCTTGTGAATCTCCTTTTCTGATTTTTCATCAGGATAAGGCGGTGTTGCGGACTTCATTTAATTTTTTACCTAAAGTTGTGAATTCTAACAACATTAGTAGAGAAATTGTTGTCCCTTCTTTGTGTCCTAATCCTAAGAATTCTCTGGAGAGATCTTTACATTCTTTGGATGTAGTAAGAGCTTTGAAATATTATGTTGAAGCTACTAAAGATTTCAGGAAGACTTCTAGTCTATTTGTTATCTTTTCTGGTTCTAGGAAAGGTCAGAAGGCTTCTGCCATTTCTTTGGCGTTGGTTAAAGTCTTTGATTCATCATGCTTATGTGGAGTCGGGTAAATCCCTGCCTCAAAGGATTATGTCTCATTCTACTAGGTCAGTTTCTACTTCCTGGGCTTTTAAGAATGAAGCTTCTGTTGATCAGATTTGCAAAGCAGCACCTTGGTCTTCTTTGCATACTTTTACTAAATTCTACCATTTTAATGTTTTTTCTTCTTCTGAAGCAGTTTTTGGTAGAAAAGTACTTCAGGCAGCTGTTTCAGTTTGATTCTTCTGCTTATAATTTCAGTTTGATTCTTCTGCTTATAATTTCAGTTTTTTTCATTATAAGATTAAAACTTTTTGATTTGGGTTGTGGATTATTTTTTCAGCGGAATTGGCTGTCTTTATTTTATCCCTCCCTCTCTAGTGACTCTTGCGTGGAAGTTCCACATCTTGACGCGAGTCAATTCATTTCTTGCAAATTTCTTGTTGCAAGGTTTTTTTGCGCAAAGTCGCGCCTGTTATGACGCGAGTCGCATCATTTATCTTTGGTGCCAAAAGTTTTTTGCTCTGCATTTGCACAGTTTTTGGTGCCTTAAATTTGTTTTATAAGTCTCTACCTCTTTTTGCTCCCTGCTCTCATTTGATCTTAGAGGGCTAGATTGCTTGTTTTTGATTTTACTTTTCTATAAAAAATTTATCATAAGCATTTTTTCCCATTCCTGAAACTATTTGAGGAAATTGGATATTTTGTTTAAATGTAATTTTTTCTTTTTTGTTACATTTTGCAAGATGTCTCAAAATATGTCTGAAAATGCCCCTTTTTAATAGTATTTTTAAAACCGGGCACTCATTCATTCAACTTTACATTCGCTTTAAAGGGGCAGTAAACCTACAAAATAATGTTATATAATTCTGCACATAATTCTGTGCAGAATTATATAACATTATCTTAGTGCAAACTTTATGCAACATAATATTGTAGCTAAAATTTGATTATAAAAGAGGATTTTTCAGACCGCCGCTCTTGCTCTACTGTGCGGGTCTGGTTTTCCCCCTGAGCGCATCTGGGCAGCTGTCTAGTCACAGCCTGGCCCGATCGCTCCATTACACTCAATGTAGCTCACTTCTGCTCTGTCTAATAGCGGGAGTGAGCTGCATTGAGTGTAATGGCACGATCGGGCCGGGTTGTGACTAGATAGCTTCCCAGATGCGATCAGGGGGGAAACCAGACCCACTCAGTAGAGCAAGAGCGGCGGTCTGAAAAATCCTCTTTTATAATCAAAGTTTAGCTGCAATATTATGTTGCATAAAGTTTGCGCTAAGATAATGTTATATAATAATTCTGCATTATTATAATTCTGCATTATTTTGTAGGTTTACTGCCCCTTTAAATTACAGGGAGGAAAAAGGACAAAATAAATAAAGTATATTGCAACGTTTTAAGCTACACATACTAAACATCTTATATAAAAATCTCACACTGTTTAATATCCTTTTAAACAGATTAGTTCAGTGGAACCAGAGAAGAGTGATGGCACAGATCCTTAATTTTTTTGTTTTTTTTCCTGTACAGGTTTTGTCATGGATTCACCCAGAAAGCCAAGCAACAATCACGCGCTGCAGCCAGCCTTTAGTTGGACCAAATGATAAACGTTGTAAAGAGGATGAAAAGTATTTACAGACTATAATGGACGCTAACGCCCAGTCACACAAACTCATTATATTTGATGCCAGACAAAACAGTGTGGCTGACACAAACAAGGTGACTCAAAGCTTACAGTTTAGACAAATTAAAGGGACAGTCTAGTCCAAAATAAACTTTCATGATTCAGATAGAGAATGTTATTTTAAACCATTTTCCAATTTTCTTTTATCACCAATTTTGCTTTGTTCTCTTGGTATTCTTAGTTGAAAGCTAAACCTAGGAGGTTCATATGCTAATTTCTAAGCCCTTGAAGGCCACCTCTTCTCTCAGGGCATTTTGACAGTTTTTCACCACTAGAGGGTGTTAGTTCACGAATGTCATATAGATAACACTGTGCTAACGCACGTGGAGTTCCTGTGAGCAAGCTCTGATTGGCTAAAATGGATGTCTGTCAAAAGGACTGAAATAAGGGGGCAGTTTGCAGAGGCTTAGATACAAGGTAATCACAGAGGTAAAAAGTGTATTTATTTAACTGTGTTGGTAATGCAAAACTAGGGAATGGGTAATAAAGGGATTATCTATCTTTTCAAACAATAAAAATTCTGGTGTAGACTGTCCCTTTAAGCATCCGAAAGTATGGTCAATAACAAGAGTTACACAAAGTTGTTGCCGTTTTTTTTCTTCTTTTTTTTTTTCTTTTTCACCAACCATTTTAGGATCGTAGAATCACAGACAATGAATAGGTTAAAATTGTCCCTTTGTTATAAAAGCCTCAGGTAGCATTCTAATAAGTATGAAGAAAACCATTACCTAGCAAAAATGTACAACAGAATATTGCAAATAGAAACAGCAATAACTGTATTATTGATTGGTTGCACATTAGTTTTTCTTTAGAGTTAAAGGAATAACATCATTTTATTATAAGAAAATATCTGTTTCTAACTGAAATTAATTAATTTTAACTATTTTCTGTATCCATTATTGGAAACTTGCATTTTCAGTAGACTTTGAGACATCACATGTTGTGCTAATTATGCTTAATGGGTTGTAGACCAAAGGAGGAGGATACGAGAGTGAAAGTGCCTATCCAAATGCAGAGCTGATATTTTTGGAAATTCACAACATTCATGTCATGAGAGAATCCCTGCGTAAGCTGAAGGAGATTGTGTACCCATCTATAGATGAGTCTCGGTGGCTGTCCAATCTTGATGGCACACATTGGCTCGAATATATTAGGGTAAGATCTCTATTATTTGTTAATTAAGAAAATGATGACCCACTTTATAAACAACATTTTCAATTTCTTGTGGAGTGCTGCCATAATTATAATTTTGTAAAACAATATGCAAATAAATGACACCAGCAAGAATTACTTTGTTGTGTTTTTTATGTATAAAATGAGAATTCTTTTGTTAGTCATTTCTCATTCAGAACTCTTAAAGGTCCATATCAATATAGAAGAAAATATTAAATAAAATATTGAAATATCAAATGTTTCCACCTGTAGCATTCTATGTTTTTTATAGGTCTATGATGAAATTCTTATATTTTCCTCTTTGCTCTTGATTTATTAAGTATTTCAATACATTATTTCTAAAGATAAGACAAAAAGGACACTTGACATCGGAAATTTATTACATTTATTATGTAATTTGTGATGTCATGTGTGAGATCCCAGAAAAGCCTCCCTAGATAGAAAACATTCTGCATTCAAATTTTATTGTGCATTCATATTTTTTTAATATCAAGTGATTACCTACTGGTATATACTATACGTATATGACCTTTTTTCTTTATTTACTTTTTAATTTCAAAAGTTCCTCCTTCAATGTCTCTTTCAGTGCTGTGTAAGCCTACATAATTCTAGTGATATTATTTGAGAGTCACTATCTTTGAATAATCAGAAACAGAGCTCCTCGAGTTTAATCATCAGTGCATTCATAAAATCAAACCCAGTGTAATGTAATATATAAAAAGTTTAAAAAACTAAAATATTTGGCATGTATTATAATTAAGTTTACTTCCACCAGTTGATTGACTCAGTCTCATGTGTATCCCCAGATGCTCCTTGCTGGATCTGTGAGGATTGCTGATAAGGTTGAGTCCAGTAAAACGTCAGTGGTGGTACACTGCAGCGACGGCTGGGACCGCACAGCACAGCTGACATCTCTGGCTATGTTAATGTTGGACAGCTACTACAGAACAATCAATGGATTTGAGGTCCTCATAGAGAAAGAATGGATGAGCTTTGGCCATCGTTTTGCATTGGTACGTGTAAAAATAGAGGTGGAAATATGCGACTATTGCTAAATATATTTCTTTATGCAAGTGTAGGAACAAAATATACAGACATATTTCCATAACAGAGTTGCTAAATGCAAGAAGCTTCACCTTTCTAAACGTGTGCACTAAAATTAGTGGCAACTTCTAAAAGCTGTTTACTGCAGACTCTGATCTTATTTTCTAAAATGATATAAAATCCTAATCTGCTTCTGGATAGTCTGGCTTCAGCAGTCTTCCTAAAGGGACATGGTACTCAGTATTTTTTTTCCCTGTATATGAAAAAGCAACGGTTATTAAACATGTTTAAATAATTTTTTTTGTATGAAATAAGTGGAAAAAAAACAAAACTGTTTAAATTTAATGTGAAAGTATAAGGAAGTGCATGATTTTATGCAAATAGTTTGCAAAACTACTACATTTTACTTGATAGGGACAAATCATACAAAAATGTACATTTTATTCAGCACACATATGTATTTTGCACAAAAAAAGTTATAATACATTATGAAATGTTCTGTTTTAGATGGAACACAGAACGTTTTTGAGTATCATGTCCCTTTTAACAATTTATTTAATTAAAGTATCACTCTGCCTTATGAACTTACCTCAGTTTGTAGATGAAATGTCGGTTTGTGCTTTTAGACTTCTATTTTCTTCTGCTAAATTAAATATGGTATTGCCTGGAGATAGCTTTCGTGCATCTGGAATACAAGGTACAGGACACTTTATAGATCATTTCTTTCCATAAGCAGGGAGAGTCTTAATTCCTTACTGTTGGGAAATACAACACTTGGCCACCAGGAGGAGGCAAAGACACCCCAGCCAAAGCCTTAAATAGCCCTCCCACTTCCCAGTCATTCTTTGACTTTCGTCACTAGAGGAGGATGGCAGCGAAGTGTTAGAAGATTCGGATAGTCCTTAACGGGCATGTTCCCTTCTAGAGAGGACTGGAGTTTTAAGTTATCATATAAACCTCTCAGTGAGTGTATTGATGAAAGTTAGAGTCTGGAGATGCAGGGAAAGTTTTTCTGGAAAGCCATCCAGACTGTCTATTTAACAACTCCTGAGCAATCAGTGTTAACGAGTTACACTGCTTGCTTTTTTACACTCTGGTCCCTGTCAGAGCATCGCTACAAGACTGTCACACTTGAGAGGATGTGTCTGTTCCACAGCACGGATCCTGGAGGGTAAGTCTGTGTTATTTTCATATAGCAGGGATGCCTTATATAGGGTCACAGTGTGACTCCTCTATACCTCAGTAGGATCGAGGGTTAATATCTCAGTAACTCAGTAGAAGTTTATTGGGAACAGTTTGGGGAGTTTATATACTGCTTTAACATTTGCAAAGAACATTTCTCTTGTAAGGTGTATCCAGTCCACGGGTTCATCCATTACTTGTGGGATATTCTCCTTCCCAACAGAAAGTTGCAAAGAGGACACCCACAGCAGAGCTGTCTATATAGCTCCTCCCCTAACCCCCACCCCCAGTTTTTCTCTTTGCAAGCTCTCGACAAGTAGGAAGTATAAAGAGATATGTGGTGATTTAGTGTAGTTTTCATCTTCAATCAAGAGTTTATTTTAAACGGTACCGGCGTTGTACTGTTTGCTCTCAGGCAGAAATTAGAAGAAGAATTCTGCCTGGAGGATAATGATCTTAGCGGATTGTAACTAAGGTCCATTGCTGTTCTCACACATAACTGAAGAGTATGGGAAAACTTCAGCTGGGGGAACGGCCTGCAGATTGCCTGCTTTGAGGTATGTTCAGTATAATTGTTTCTAGAGAGATGATAAAGTCTAGAAAATGCTGACAGAGCCTTTTTGGAAATGAGGTAAGCTAGATGTAGTGAATTAATGACGACTGGGATCAAGCTTGCAAGGTTGGGTAATACTCATGTTATTTGTTTCTGGTGATTAAGGTGATAAAAACGTTTTCTTTTTGCACATGAAGATCGTTTTTTGAGAGGGTTTAAACTTTGTTTTTTGGGGTTTACTTGTCCACATGGCTTTTTCAGAAACTCCTAGGAGTGTTTCTTTAAGGCCCCTCTGACATCGAGTGTGGTGGGAGGGGCCTATTTACGCGCCTCAGTTGCGCAGTTGCTTTCCTTCTAAGACATCAAGCTTCTCTAGAGGAGTCCTTCTGTATCTGAGGACCACTAAAGAGGGTTTCTTCCATTCCTGTTCGTCCCTAAGAGGTGTTTAGCGGTTTTGTACCGGTGGTAGACGTTTTTTCAATCCGGTTTGGGGGCCAAAGGGTTAATCGTCCATTTGCAAGTGGGTGCAATATTACCTTGGTCTCATATACACACTGTAAAAATTTCGAAGAGTTTACTACTTTTTTTCACTATTTTGCAGTTTAAGTGCTACTTTTTCTCCAACATAGGTGTGTCCGGTCCACGGCGTCATCCTTACTTGTGGGATATTCTCTTCCCCAACAGGAAATGGCAAAGAGCCCAGCAAAGCTGGTCACATGAGCCCTCCTAGGCTCCGCCTACCCCAGTCATTCTCTTTGCCGTTGTACAGGCAACATCTCCACGGAGATGGCTTAGAGTTTTTTAGTGTTTAACTGTAGTTTTTATTATTCAATCAAGAGTTTGTTATTTTGAAATAGTGCTGGTATGTACTATTTACTCAGAAACAGAAAAGAGATGAAGATTTCTGTTTGTATGAGGAAAATGATTTTAGCAACCGTCACTAAAATCCATGGCTGTTCCACACAGGACTGTTGAGAGCAATTAACTTCAGTTGGGGGAACAGTGAGCAGTCTCTTGCTGCTTGAGGTATGACACATTCTAACAAGACGATGTAATGCTGGAAGCTGTCATTTTCCCTATGGGATCCGGTAAGCCATGTTTATTACGATCGTAAATAAGGGCTTCAAAAAGGGCTTATTAAGACTGTAGACTTTTTCTGGGCTAAATCGATTGATTATTAACACATATTTAGCCTTGAGGAATCATTTTATCTGGGTATTTTGATATAATAATATCGGCAGGCACTGTTTTAGACACCTTATTCTTTAGGGGCTTTCCCAAAGCATAGGCAGAGCCTCATTTTCGCGCCGGTGTTGCGCACTTGTTTTTGAGAGGCATGGCATGCAGTCGCATGTGAGAGGAGCTCTGATACTTAGAAAAGACTTTCTGAAGGCGTCATTTGGTATAGTATTCCCCTTGGGGCTTGGTTGGGTCTCAGCAAAGCAGATACCAGGGACTGTAAAGGGGTTAAAGTTCAAAACGGCTCCGGTTCCGTTATTTTAAGGGTTAAAGCTTCCAAATTTGGTGTGCAATACTTTTAAGGCTTTAAGACACTGTGGTGAAAATTTGGTGAATTTTGAACAATTCCTTCATGTTTTTTCGCAATTGCAGTAATAAAGTGTGTTCAGTTTAAAATTTAAAGTGACAGTAACGGTTTTATTTTAAAACGTTTTTTGTACTTTGTTATCAAGTTTATGCCTGTTTAACATGTCTGAACTACCAGATAGACTGTGTTCTGAATGTGGGGAAGCCAGAATTCCTATTCATTTAAATAAATGTGATTTATGTGACAATGACAATGATGCCCAAGATGATTCCTCAAGTGAGGGGAGTAAGCATGGTACTGCATCATTCCCTCCTTCGTCTACACGAGTCTTGCCCACTCAGGAGGCCCCTAGTACATCTAGCGCGCCAATACTCCTTACTATGCAACAATTAACGGCTGTAATGGATAATTCTGTCAAAAACATTTTAGCCAAAATGAACACTTATCAGCGTAAGCGCGACTGCTCTGTTTTAGATACTGAAGAGCATGACGACGCTGATAATAATATTTCTGAAGGGCCCCTAACCCAGTCTGATGGGGCCAGGGAGGTTTTGTCTGAGGGAGAAATTACTGATTCAGGGAACATTTCTCAACAAGCTGAACCTGATGTGATTGCATTTAAATTTAAGTTGGAACATCTCCGCATTCTGCTTAAGGAGGTATTATCCACTCTGGATGATTGTGACAAGTTGGTCATCCCAGAGAAACTATGTAAAATGGACAAGTTCCTAGAGGTGCCGGGGCTCCCAGAAGCTTTTCCTATACCCAAGCGGGTGGCGGACATTGTTAATAAAGAATGGGAAAGGCCCGGTATTCCTTTCGTCCCTCCCCCCATATTTAAAAAATTGTTTCCTATGGTCGACCCCAGAAAGGACTTATGGCAGACAGTCCCCAAGGTCGAGGGAGCGGTTTCCACTTTAAACAAACGCACCACTATACCCATAGGGATAGTTGTGCTTTCAAAGATCCTATGGATAAAAAATTAGAAGGTTTGCTTAAAAAGATGTTTGTTCAGCAGGGTTACCTTCTACAACCAATTTCATGCATTGTCCCTGTCGCTACAGCCGCATGTTTCTGGTTCGATGAGCTGATAAAGGCGGTCGATAGTGATTCTCCTCCTTTTGAGGAGATTATGGACAGAATCAATGCTCTCAAATTGGCTAATTCTTTCACCCTAGACGCCACTTTGCAATTGGCTAGGTTAGCGGCTAAGAATTCTGGGTTTGCTATTGTGGCGCGCAGAGCGCTTTGGTTGAAATCTTGGTCGGCTGATGCGTCTTCCAAGAACAAGCTACTTAACATTCCTTTCAAGGGGAAAACGCTGTTTGGCCCTGACTTGAAAGAGATTATCTCTGATATCACTGGGGGTAAGGGCCACGCCCTTCCTCAGGATCGGCCTTTCAAGGCAAAAAATAAACCTAATTTTCGTCCCTTTCGTAGAAACGGACCAGCCCAAGGTGCTACGTCCTCTAAGCAAGAGGGTAATTCTTCTCAAGCCAAGCCAGCTTGGAGACCAATGCAAGGCTGGAACAAGGGAAAGCAGGCCAAGAAACCTGCCACTGCTACCAAGACAGCATGAAATGTTGGCCCCCGATCCGGGACCGGATCTGGTGGGGGGCAGACTCTCTCTCTTCGCTCAGGCTTGGGCAAGAGATGTTCTGGATCCTTGGGCGCTAGAAATAGTCTCCCAAGGTTATCTTCTGGAATTCAAGGGACTTCCCCCAAGGGGGAGGTTCCACAGGTCTCAGTTGTCTTCAGACCACATAAAAAGACAGGCATTCTTACATTGTGTAGAAGACCTGTTAAAAATGGGAGTGATTCATCCTGTTCCATTAAGAGAACAAGGGATGGGGTTCTACTCCAATCTGTTTATAGTTCCCAAGAAAGAGGGAACGTTCAGACCAATCTTAGATCTCAAGATCTTAAACAAGTTTCTCAAGGTTCCATCGTTCAAGATGGAAACCATTCGAACAATTCTTCCTTCCATCCAGGAAGGTCAATTCATGACCACGGTGGATTTAAAGGATGCGTATCTACATATTCCTATCCACAAGGAACATCATCGGTTCCTGAGGTTCGCATTCCTGGACAAACATTACCAGTTCGTGGCGCTTCCTTTCGGATTAGCCACTGCTCCAAGGATTTTCACAAAGGTACTAGGGTCCCTTCTAGCTGTGCTAAGACCAAGGGGCATTGCTGTAGTACCTTACTTGGACGACATTCTGATTCAAGCGTCGTCCCTTCCTCAAGCAAAGGCTCACACGGACATTGTCCTGGCCTTTCTCAGATCTCACGGATGGAAAGTGAACGTGGAAAAGAGTTCTCTATCTCCGTCAACAAGGGTTCCCTTCTTGGGAACCATAATAGACTCCTTAGAAATGAGGATTTTTCTGACAGAGGCCAGAAAAACAAAACTTCTAGACTCTTGTCGGATACTTCATTCCGTTCCTCTTCCTTCCATAGCTCAGTGCATGGAAGTGATCGGGTTGATGGTAGCGGCAATGGACATAGTTCCTTTTGCACGCATTCATCTAAGACCATTACAACTGTGCATGCTCAGTCAGTGGAATGGGGACTATACAGACTTGTCTCCGAAGATGCAAGTAAATCAGAGGACCAGAGACTCACTCCGTTGGTGGCTGTCCCTGGACAACCTGTCACGAGGGATGACATTCCGCAGACCAGAGTGGGTCATTGTCACGACCAACGCCAGTCTGATGGGCTGGGGCGCGGTCTGGGGATCCCTGAAAGCTCAGGGTCTTTGGTCTCGGGAAGAATCTCTTCTACCGATAAATATTCTGGAACTGAGAGCGATATTCAATGCTCTCAAGGCTTGGCCTCAGCTAGCGAGGGCCAAGTTCATACGGTTTCAATCAGACAACATGACAACTGTTGCGTACATCAACCATCAGGGGGGAACAAGGAGTTCCCTGGCGATGGAAGAAGTGACCAAAATCATTCTATGGGCGGAGTTTCACTCCTGCCACCTGTCTGCTATCCACATCCCAGGAGTGGAAAATTGGGAAGCGGATTTTCTGAGTCGTCAGACATTGCATCCGGGGGAGTGGGAACTCCATCCGGAAATCTTTGCCCAAGTCACTCAGCTGTGGGGCATTCCAGACATGGATCTGATGGCCTCTCGTCAGAACTTCAAAGTTCCTTGCTACGGGTCCAGATCCAGGGATCCCAAGGCGGCTCTAGTGGACGCACTAGTAGCACCTTGGACCTTCAAACTAGCTTATGTGTTCCCGCCGTTTCCTCTCATCCCCAGGCTGGTAGCCAGGATCAATCAGGAGAGGGCGTCGGTGATCTTGATAGCTCCTGCGTGGCCACGCAGGACTTGGTATGCAGATCTGGTGAATATGTCATCGGCTCCACCTTGGAAGCTACCTTTGAGACGAGACCTTCTTGTTCAGGGTCCGTTCGAACATCCGAATCTGGTTTCACTCCAGCTGACTGCTTGGAGATTGAACGCTTGATCTTATCGAAGCGAGGGTTCTCAGATCCTGTTATCGATACTCTTGTTCAGGCCAGAAAGCCTGTAACTAGAAAGATTTACCACAAAATTTGGAAAAAATATATCTGTTGGTGTGAATCTAAAGGATTCCCTTGGGACAAGGTTAAGATTCCTAGGATTCTATCCTTCCTTCAAGAAGGATTGGAAAAAGGTTTATCTGCAAGTTCCCTGAAGGGACAGATTTCTGCCTTGTCTGTGTTACTTCACAAAAAGCTGGCCGCTGTGCCAAATGTTCAAGCTTTTGTTCAGGCTCTGGTTAGAATTAAGCCTGTTTACAAACCTTTGACTCCTCCTTGGAGTCTCAATTTAGTTCTTTCAGTTCTTCAGGGGGTTCCGTTTGAACCCTTGCATTCCGTTGATATTAAGTTATTATCTTGGAAAGTTTTGTTTTTAGTTGCAATTTCTTCTGCTAGAAGAGTTTCAGAATTATCTGCTCTGCAGTGTTCTCCTCCTTATCTGGTGTTCCATGCAGATAAGGTGGTTTTACGTACTAAACCTGGTTTTCTTCCAAAAGTTGTTTCTAACAAAAACATTAACCAGGAGATTATCGTACCTTCTCTGTGTCCGAAACCAGTTTCGAAGAAGGAACGTTTGTTGCACAATTTGGATGTTGTTCGCGCTCTAAAATTCTATTTAGATGCTACAAAGGATTTTAGACAAACATCTTCCTTGTTTGTTGTTTATTCCGGTAAAAGGAGAGGTCAAAAAGCAACTTCTACCTCTCTCTCTTTTTGGATTAAAAGCATCATCAGATTGGCTTACGAGACTGCCGGACGGCAGCCTCCCGAAAGAATCACAGCTCATTCCACTAGGGCTGTGGCTTCCACATGGGCCTTCAAGAACGAGGCTTCTGTTGATCAGATATGTAGGGCAGCGACTTGGTCTTCACTGCACACTTTAACCAAATTTTACAAGTTTGATACTTTTGCTTCTTCTGAGGCTATTTTTGGGAGAAAGGTTTTGCAAGCCGTGGTGCCTTCCATTTAGGTGACCTGATTTGCTCCCTCCCTTCATCCGTGTCCTAAAGCTTTGGTATTGGTTCCCACAAGTAAGGATGACGCCGTGGACCGGACACACCTATGTTGGAGAAAACAGAATTTATGTTTACCTGATAAATTACTTTCTCCAACGGTGTGTCCGGTCCACGGCCCGCCCTGGTTTTTTTAATCAGGTCTGATAATTTATTTTCTTTAACTACAGTCACCACGGTACCATATGGTTTCTCCTATGCAAATATTCCTCCTTAACGTCGGTCGAATGACTGGGGTAGGCGGAGCCTAGGAGGGCTCATGTGACCAGCTTTGCTGGGCTCTTTGCCATTTCCTGTTGGGGAAGAGAATATCCCACAAGTAAGGATGACGCCGTGGACCGGACACACCGTTGGAGAAAGTAATTTATCAGGTAAACATAAATTCTGTTTTTTCTCTTAAAGGTACAGTACCGGTTTGATGAAATTGTTGTTTTTTACTTTAATAAAGTGTTTTCCAAGCTTGCTTGTGTCTTTGCTAGTCTGTTAAACATGTCTGACATAGAAGAATCTATCTGTTCAATATGTTTAGAAGCCATTGTGGAACCCCCTCTTAGAATGTGTACCACTTGTACTGAACTATCTATAAGTTACAAAGACCATATTGTGGCTTTAAAAAATATATCACCAGAGGATTCTCAGACTGTAAGAAGGGAGATTATGCCATCTAGCTGTCCCCATTGGTCAGAACCTGTAACACCCGCACAAATGACGCCAAATGCATCTAGCCCGTCTAATTCTTTTACTTTACGAGACATGGCGGCAGTTATGAGTTCTACTCTCACAGAGGTGTTGTCTAAACTGCCAGGGTTACAAGGAAAGCGAGACAGCTCTGGGGCTAGAACAAATACAGAGCTTTCTGACGCTTTAGTAGATATGTCCGATATGCCCTCACAATGTTCCGAAGTTGGCGCAAGGGATTTGATATCTGAGGGTGAGATTTCAGATTCAGGGAAGTTATTACTTCAGCCCGACTCTAACATGACAACATTTAAATTTAAGCTTGAACACCTCCATTTATTGCTTAGGGAGGTCTTAACGACTCTGGATGATTGTGACCCCATTGTGGTACCAGAGAAGTTGTGTAAAATGGACAAATACTTTGCAGTGCCTGTTTACACTGATGTTTTCCCAGTCCCTAAAAGGTTTTCAGAAATTATAACTAAGGAATGGGATAGGCTAGGTATACCGTTCTCTCCCCCTCCTGTGTTTAAAAAGATGTTCCCCATAGCTGACGCCATGCCGGACTCGTGGCAAACGGTCCCCAAGGTGGAGGGAGCTATTTCTACTTTAGCTAAGCGTACAACTATTCTGATTGAAGACAGTTGTGCTTTCAAAGATCCTATGGATAAAAAATTGGAGGGTCTCCTAAAGAAAATTTTCTTACATCAAGGTTTTCTTCTCCAGCCTCTCGCATGCATTGCTCCAGTTACGGCTGCAGCGGCCTTTTGGTTCGAGTCTCTAGAAGAGGCTCTACAAGTGGAGACTCTGTGGGATGAGATTTTAGACAGGATTAAAGCTCTTAAACTTGCTAATTCCTTTATTTCAGACGCCGTGTTTCAGTTAACTAAACTTGCGGCTAAAAATTCAGGTGTTGCCATCATGGCGCGTAGGGCGCTATGGCTTAAGTCCTGGTCAGCAGATGTTTCATCAAAGTCTAAGCTTCTTAACATCCCCTTCAAAGGAAAGACCCTATTCGGGCCTGATCTGAAGGAGATCATTTCTGATATTACTGGGGGAAAAGGTCACGCCCTTCCCCAGGATAAGTCTAATAAGTTAAGGACCAGACAGACTAATTTTCGCTCCTTTCGAAACTTCAGGAGTGGCGCGGCTTCCGCTTCCCTTAGTACAAAACAAGAGGGAAATTTCGCCCAGTCCAAGCCAGTCTGGAGACCTAACCAGGCTTGGAACAAGGGGAAACAGGCTAAAAAGCCAGCTACTGTCTCTAAGACAGCATGAAGGAGTAGCCCCCGATCCGGGACCGGATCTAGTGGGGGGCAGACTTTCTCTCTTCGCCCAGGCTTGGGTAAGAGACGTTCAGGATCCCTGGGCAGTGGAGATCGTTTCCCAGGGATATCTTCTCGAATTCAAAGGTTCATCACCAAAGGGGAGATTTCATCTCTCACAACTATCTGCAAACCAGATAAAGAGAGAGGCATTCTTACATTGCGTTCAAGATCTACTGGTTATGAGTGATCCACCCAGTTCCAAGGCAGGAAAAGGGGCAGGGTTTCTATTCAAACCATTTATAGTTCCCAAAAAAGAGGGAACTTTCAGACCAATCTTGGATCTCAAGATCCTAAACAAATTCCTCAGGGTCCCATCCTTCAAGATGGAGACAAACCTTCCTAGACAGGCATTTCCAGTTTGTGGCTATTCCCTTCGGGTTAGCCACGGCGCCAAGAATCTTTACGAAGGTTCTAGGGTCCCTACTGGCGGTCCTAAGGCCGCGGGGCATAGCAGTGGCTCCTTACCTAGACGACATCTTGATCCAGGCGTCGACTCTTCAAATCGCCAAGTCCCATACGGACATTGTTCTGGCCTTTCTGAGGTCTCATGGGTGGAAGGTGAACAGAGAAAAGAGTTCTCTCTCCCCTCTCACAAGAGTTTCTTTCCTATGGACTCTGATAGATTCAGTAGAAATGAAAATTTTTCTGACAGAGGTCAGGCTATCAAAGCTTCTAACTTCCTGCCGTGCTCTTCATTCCATTTCTCAGCCGTCAGTGGCTCAGTGTATGGAAGTAATCGGCCTAATGGTAGCGGCAATGGACATAGTTCCGTTTGCCCGCCTACATCTCAGACCACTGCAACTTTGCATGCTCAATCAGTGGAATGGGGACTACACAGATTTGTCTCCTCTGCTAAATCTGGATCAAGAGACCAGGGATTCTCTTCTCTGGTGGTTATCTCGGGTTCATCTGTCCAGGGGAATGAGCTTCCGCAGGCCAGAGTGGACTATAGTGACAACAGATGCCAGCCTTCTGGGCTGGGGCGCAGTCTGGAACTCCCTGAAAGCTCAGGGTTCGTGGACTCAGGAGGAGGCCCTCCTCCCGATAAACATTCTGGAACTAAGAGCGATATTCAATGCTCTTCAGGCATGGCCTCAACTGGCTGCGGTCAGGTTCATCAGATTTCAGTTGGACAACATCACGACTGTAGCCTATATCAACCATCAGGGGGAACAAGGAGTCCCCTGGCAATGATGGAGGTTTCCAAGATAATTCTATGGGCAGAGGCTCACTCTTGCCATCTCTCATCTATCCATATCCCAGGAGTAGAGAACTGGGAGGCGGATTTTCTAAGTCGGCAGACTTTTCACCCGGGGGAATGGGAGCTTCACCCGGAGATATTTGCCCAACTGATTCATCTATGGGGCAGACCGGAGCTGGATCTGATGGCGTCCCATCAGAATGCCAAGCTTCCTTGTTACGGGTCCAGGTCAAGGGATCCTCGGGCAGCACTAGTAGATGCCCTAGCAGCACCCTGGTCCTTCAGCCTGGCTTATGTGTTTCCACCGTTTCCTCTTCTCCTGCGTCTGATTGCCAGAATCAAGCAGGAGAAAGCTTCGGTGATTTTAATTGCTCCTGCAAGGCCTCGCAGGACTTGGTATGCAGATCTGGTGGACATGTCATCCTGCCCACCATGGCCTCTGCCATTGAGGCAGGACCTTCTAATCCAGGGTCCATTCAAACACTCAAATCTAACTTCTCTACGCCTGACTGCGTGGAGATTGAACGCTTGATCTTATCAAAGCATGGTTTTTCTGAGTCTGTTATTGATACCTTGATCCAGGCTATGAAGCCTGTCACCAGGAAGATCTATCACAAGATATGGTGTAAATATCTTCTTTGGTGTAATTCCAAGGGTTTCTCATGGAGTAGGGTCAAGATTCCTAGGATTCTATCTTTTCTCCAAGAAGGATTGGAAAAGGGATTATCAGCTAGTTCTTTAAAAGGACAGATATCTGCTCTGTCTATTCTCTTTCACAAGCGTCTGGCAGATGTTCCAGACGTTTGGGCGTTTTGTCAGGCTTTAGTCAGAATCAAGCCGGTATTTAAACCAGTTGCTCCGCCATTGAGTTTAAATTTAGTTCTTAAAGTTCTTCAAGGGGTTCCGTTTGAACCTATGCATTCATTGTTTCTAGTTGCTATCTCTTCAGCCCGAAGAGTTTCAGAGTTATCTGCTCTGCAGTGTGATTCACCCTATCTGATTTTCCATGCGGATAAGGTGGTGTTACGTACCAAGCCAGGTTTTCTTCCTAAGGTTGTTTCCAATAGAAATATCAATCAGGAAATTGTTGTTCCTTCTCTGTGTCTGAATCCTTCTTCCAAGAAGGAACGGTTGTTGCACAATCTGGATGTGGTTTGTGCTTTAAAGTTCTACTTACAAGCAAGTAAGGATTTTCGTCAAACATCTGCCTTGTTTGTTGTCTACTCTGGAAAGAGGAGAGGCCACAAGGCTTCGGCAACTTCTCTTTCTTTTTGGCTGAGAAGCATAATCCGTTTAACTTATGAGACTGCTGGCCAGCAGCCTCCTGAAAGGATTATAGCTCACTCTAGTAGAGCGGTAGCTTCCACATGGGCATTTAGAAATGAGGCTTCTGTTGAACAGATTTGCAAGGCGGCAACTTGGTCTTCGCTTCATACTTTTTCTAAATTCTACAAATTTGATACTTTTGCTTCCGCGGAGGCTATTTTTGGGAGAAAGGTCTTACAGGCAGTGATGCCTTCTGTTTACGTTCCTGCCTTGTCCCTCCCTTCATCCTTGTCCTAAAGCTTTGGTATTGGTATCCCACAAGTAATGTATGAACCCGTGGACTGGATACACCTAACAAGAGAAAACAAAATTTATGCTTACCTGATAAATTTCTTTCTCTTGTGGTGTATCCAGTCCACGGCCCGCCCTGTCACTTTAAGTCAGGTGTTTTTATTTTTTAAAACTACAGTCACCACTGCACCCTATAGTTTCTCCTTTTTCTTACTTGCCTTCGGTCGAATGACTGGAGGTGGGGTTTAGGGGAGGAGCTATATAGTCAGCTCTGCTGTGGGTGTCCTCTTTGCAACTTCCTGTTGGGAAGGAGAATATCCCACAAGTAATGGATGAACCCGTGGACTGGATACACCACAAGAGAGAAATTTATCAGGTAAGCATAAATTTTGTTTTTCAGGGCTCATTTAGACTGTGTACTTTTGGCTGGAACAGACAGGTTTCACTTTTGTGAGTTGCGCAGCTTCTAAAAGCTTCACGCACTTTTTCATAGCAGGGGAGGTCCTTGCGCATCATGTGACCCGGTGCGACTTCATTCACTTCCTTACGATCCTGCTGCAGACAGCACTCCTGAGGAGTGTTTCTTGACAACTTGTCTGGGTCTAGGAGGTGGTGAGTGCCCCAGCCATTGGTTTTGTAAAGGTGCCTTTCTATATTTAAAACGTTTATGTATTGTTTTTCTCTTTCTACTGTAGGATTACATACCTACTATGGAGGACTCTTATAATATGTTAGAAGGTTTCACTCCTCCTGCAGTGCTTAATAATACCTGCTTATACTGCAAGGAGGCTGTGGTTTGCCCGCCTGCTCGATTTTGTTCCAATTGCCTGGGTACTGTTTTAAAGTCTAAGAAGTGAGCTAAATCTGCTATTAACCCTTACGTTGTTAGTCCCTCTTAACCATCAACCTCTCAGGATTCTGTGAATTGAGAGATTACTACCCTTTCTACCCTAACCACTTCACATGCAGTTCCCCGTGGCACAGCTATTTCTTGGTCTGGAGGGGGCCTTTTTCTTGCGGACTTTACCGTACAGTTACAATCTGCAGTGTCCGTGGCCCTGAGTGACCTACCTATCTCTGGGAAACGTAAGAGAAAGGTTAAACACAGTTCTCCTGTTTCAGATTAATCTAATTTCCAATTGGATCTAGCTTGTATGTCCCAGCTATCCAAGGATGAGTTAACCTCTGTGGCGTCAGAGGGTGAACTTTCAGAGTCGGAGACTTCTATTACTAAATCTCCGGCGGAGGAACCCTCCTTTAGATTTGAAATTGAATATCTGCGTTTTTTACTGAAGGAGGTCCTGTCTACGCTAGAGGTTTCAGAGGCTAAGCTACATGAGGAACCTAAGATTAAGAATTAGATAGGGATTATGAAGACTGGAAGATCTCACAAACTTTCCGGTCCCAGTTCATATGGCGAACATTATTAGTAACGAATTGGAACATCCTTTTCTTTTGCATGATGTACCGAGTCCACGGATTCATCCTTACTTGTGGGATATTATCCTTCCTAACAGGAAGTGGCAAAGAGAGCACCACAGCAGAGCTGTCTATATAGCTCCCCCCTTAACTCCACCCCCCAGTCATTCTCTTTGCTGGCACTAAGCAGGAAGGGTAAAGTGAAAGAGGTGTTAAGCTGTTAGTTTAATTTTAACTACAATCAAGAGTTTATTTTGAAATGATACCGGTGTTGTACTATTTACTCTCAGGCAGGACATAGATGAAGATTTCAGCCTGGAGGATTATGATCTTAGCATTTGTAACTAAGGTCCACTGCTGTTCCCACAGAAGCTGAGGAGTACAGGAAAACTTCAGTGTGAGGAACGGTTTCTTGCTATGCAGCAATGAAGTATGTTCAGTCATATTTTCTGCAGAGACTGTGTTAACTCAGATAGGCTGACAGTATCCCCATTAGGGGGAAGGGTAAGCAGTAATCCTAGTATGAAAGAGGCTTTACTAGCTTGCATGAAGGGCTAAGTTTTTTGGGCACTCAGTTTGTTTATTAGAAAGTGGGACAAACGTTTGTGTGTTCTGGGAGTAACATTTTTTATGTTTATGGGAACTTTTGCTTGAGGGGTCATTTGGCTTATTTAGGGTTGTTATAACCCACATGGTTTTCAAACATAGTTAGCTAGATTTGTGTAGGCCCCAGCAACATCGAGTGAGGTGGGCGGGGCCTATTTTCGCGCCTCAGTTGCGCATTTAGTAATTCAGACAAGCAGCAAGCAACTTCTCCTGAGGTCCTGATAGTCTCCTGAGGGTCTATTCGAAGCTTTAACCCCAGATTATCATTCCTAAGAGTAGGTAAGGCCACAGCAGAGCTGTGGCAGGTGCTAATAGGGGTTTTAACTGGTTTTAGACAAATTTCAATCCGGTTTTGTCATTTGTGGGTTTTTTGCTTATTTACTTGTGGTGCAATGCTTCTAAGGCTTAGTGGGTACACTGTTAAAATTTCGGAAAATTTGAAGCAATTTTAACCTGTTTTGCAGTTTGTGTATGCCTTTTTTTCTCTTAAAGGCACAGTACCGTTTTTGCAAATTGTGTTTTTTTCATTAAATAAAGTGTTTTCCAAGCTTGCTTGCTTTATTACTAGTCTGTTAAACAAGTCTGACACTGAGGAAACTCATTGCTCAATTTGTTTAGAAGCCATTGTGGAACCCCCTCTTAGAATGTGTCCCACTTGTACTGATATGTCTATAAATTGCAAACATCATATTTTGACTTATAAAAATTTGGCATTGGATGATTCTCAGACAGAAGGAAGTCAGGTTTTGCCATCTAGTTCTCCCCAAGTGTCACAACCGGTAACGCCCGCACAAGCGACGCCAAGTACTTCTAGTGCGTCTAATTCTTTCACCTTGCAAGATATGGCTTCAGTTATGAATACTACTGCTGTCTCAGGGAGAGATTTCTGATTCAGGAAAGAAGTTCCCTCAGACAGATTCAGATATGACGGTTTTTAAATTTAAGCTAGAGCACCTCCGCTTATTGCTCATGGAGGTTTTAGCTACTCTGGATGATTGTGACCCTATTGTAGTTCTAGAGAAATTGTGTAAAATGGACAAATATTTAGAGGTTCCTGTTTACACTGATGTTTTTCCCGTCCCTAAGAGGATTTCCGACAATGTTACTAAGGAGTGGGATAGACCAGGTATTCCGTTCGCTCCCCCTCCTGTTTTTAAGAAAATGTTCCCTATTTCTGACACCATAAAGAACTCATGGCAGACGGTCCCTAAGGTGGAGGGAGCTATTTCTACTCTGGCTAAGCGTACAACTATACCTATTGAAGACAGTTGTGCTTTCATTGATCCTATGGATAAAAAAATTAGAGGGTCTCCTAAAGAAAATTTTTGTTCATCAAGGTTTTCTTCTTCAACCTATAGCGTGCATTGTTCCTGTAACCACTGCAGCTGCCTTTTGGTTTGAGGCTCTGGAAGAGGCTCTTCAGATGGAGACCCCACTAGATGATATTTTGGACAGAATTAAGGCTCTTAAGTTGGCTAATTCTTTTATTACAGACGCCGCTTTTCATCTTGCTAAGTTAGCGGCGAAGAATTCAGGTTTTGCCATTTTAACACGTAGAGAGTTATGGCTTAAGTCCTGATCAGCTGATGTTTCATCTAAATCTAAGCTTTTGTCCATCCCTTTCAAAGGTAAGACCTTATTCGGGCCTGCACTGAAAGAGATCATTTCAGACATTACTGGAGGGAAGGGTCATACCCTCCCTCAGGATAAGTCAAATAAGACAAGGACCAAACAAAATAATTTTCGTTCCTTTCGAAACTTCAAGAGTGGTCCCACTTCCTCTTCCTCTGCTGCAAAGCAAGAGGGGAACTTTGCTCAATCCAAACCAATCTGGAGACCTAATCAGGCTTGGAACAAGGGTAAACAGGCCAAAAAGCCTGCTGCTGCCACTAAGTCAGCATGAAGGGGTAGCCCCCGATCCGGGACCGGATCTAGTAAGGGGCAGATGCTCTCTCTTTGCTAAGGCCTGGGCAAGAGACGTTCAGGATTCCTGGGCAGTAGAAATTGTAACCCAGGGATACCTTCTAGATTTCAAGGACTCCCCTCCAAGGGGGAGGTTCCATCTTTCTCAATTGTCTGTAAACCCGACAAAAAGAGAGGCGTTCTTACGCTGTGTAGAAGACCTTTTTACCATGGGAGTGATCTGCCCAGTTCCAAAAGCAGAACAAGGGCAGGGGTTCTACTCCAATCTGTTTATAGTTCCCAAAAAGGAGGGAACATTCAGACCAATTCTGGATCTCAAGATCCTAAACCAGTTCCTAAGAGTCCCATCTTTCAAGATGGAGACCATTCGGACAATCTTACCATTGATCCAGGAGGGTCAATATATGACCACCGTGGATTTAAAGGATGCGTATCTACGCATTCCTATCCACAAAGATCATCACCAGTTCCTCAGGTTCGCCTTTCTGGACAAGCATTATGAGTTTGTGGCTCTTCCTTTCGGGTTGGCCACGGGCCACGAATCTTCACGAAGGTGCTGGGGTCCCTTCTGACAGTTCTAAGGCCACGGGGCATAGCAGTGGCGCCTTATCTAGACGCCATTCTGATTCAAGCGTCGACCTTCCAACTAGCCAAGTCTCACACGGACTTAGTGTTGACCTTTCTAAGATCTCACGGGTTGAAGGTGAACGTAAAAAAGAGTTCTCTTTCCCCCCTCACAAGAGTTTCATTTCTAGGGACTCTGATAGACTCAGTGGACATGAAAATATTTCTGACAGAGGTCAGGAAATCAAAGATTTTGTCCACCTGCCGAGCTCTTCACTCCATTCCTCGGCTGCCAGTGGCTCAGTGTATGGAGGTAATCGGTCTAATTGTAGCGGCAATGGACATAGTTCCGTTTGCTCGCTTGCATCTCAGACCACTGCAACTATGCATGCTCAATCAGTGGAATGGGGATTATGTGGATTTATCTCCCCCGATTAAATCTGGATCAAGAGACCAGAGACTCTCTTCTTTGGTGGTTGTCACAGGATCATCTGTCCCAGGGAATGCGTTTCCGCAGGCCGGAATGGGTTATAGTGTTGACAGATGCCAGCCTTCTGGGGTGCAGTCTGGAATTCCCTAAAGGCTCATGGTTTGTGGACTCGGGAGGAGGCTCTCCTACCGATAAATATTCTGGAATTAAGAGCGATATTCAATGCTCTCCAGGCATGGCCTCAGCTGGCTTCAGCCAGATTCATCAGGTTTCAGTCGGACAACATCACGACTGTGGCTTATATCAATCATCAGGGCGGAACAAGAAGTTCCTTAGCGATGATAGAGGTCGCAAGGATAATCCAATGGGCAGAGGCTCACTCTTGCCATCTGTCAGCGATCTATATCCCAGGTGTAGGGAACTGGGAGGCAGACTTTATAAGTCGTCAGACTTTTCATCCGGGGGAGTGGGAACTCCATCCGAAGGTGTTTGCTCAACTGGTTCGGCTATGGGGCACACCAGAATTGGATCTGATGGCGTCTCGTCAGAACGCCAAACTTCCTCGTTACGGCTCCAGGTCAAGGGATCCTCAGGCTGTACTGATAGATGCTCTAGTAGTACCCTGGTCGTTCAACTTGGCTTATGTGTTTCCACCTTTCCCTCTCCTTCCACGTTTGATTGCCAGAATCAAACAGGAGAGAGCATCAGTGATTTTAATAGCGCCTGCGTGGCCACGCAGGACTTGGTATGCAGACCTGGTGGACATGTCATCTCTTCCACCATGGTCTCTGCTGCTGAGACAGGACCTTCTGATTCAATGTCCATTCAAGCATCCAAATCTAATTTCTCTGCAACTGACTGCTTGGAGATTGAACGCTTGATTCTATCAAAGCAGGGATTCTCTGAGTCAGTCATAAATACCTTGATTCAGGCTCGAAAGCCTGTTACCAGGAAAATCTAACATAAGATATGTCGTAAATATCCAATCCAAAGGCTTCTCCTGGAGTAAAATCAGGATTCCTAGGATTTTGTCTTTTCTCCAAGAGGGATTGGAGAAAGGATTGTCAGCTAGTTCTCTAAAAGGACAGATATCTGTTCTGTCTATTTTGTTGCACAAGCGTCTGGCAGATGTTCCAGACGTTCAGGCTTTTTGTCAGGCTTTAGCTAGAATTAAGCCTGTGTTTAAATCTGTTGCTCCGCCATGGAGTCTAAATTTAGTTCTTAGAGTTCTTCAGGGGGTGTATTCCATAGATATTAAGCTTTTATCTTGGAAAGTTTTGTTCCTAGTTGCTATCTCTTCAGCTCGAAGAGTTTCTGAACTATCTGCATTACAATGTGACTCGCCTTATCTTGTGTTCCATGCTGATAAGGTGGTTTTACGTACCAAGCCTGGGTTCCTACCTAAGGTTGTTACTAACAGGAATATCAATCAGGAAATTGTTGTTCCTTCTCTGTGTCCTAATCCTTCTTGTAAGAAGGAACGTCTGTTGCACAACTTGGACGTGGTTCGTGCTTTGACATTTTATTTGCAGGCAACCAAAGATTTTCGTCAAACATCTTCTTTGTTTGTTGTCTATTCTGGAAAGCGTAGGGGTCAAAAGGCTACGGCGACTTCTCTTTCCTTTTGGCTGAAAAGCATCATCCATTTGGCTTATGAGACTGCTGGACAGCAGCCTCCTGAAAGGATTACAGCTCATTCTACTGGAGCGGTAGCTTCCACATGGGTTTTTAAAAATGATGTTTGTGTTGAACAGATTTGTAAGGCTGCGACTTGGTCGTCGCTTCATACCTTTTCAAAATTTTATAAATTTGAAAATTTTGCTTCTTCGGAGGCTATTTTTGGGAGAAAGGTTTTGGAAGCAGTGGTTCCTGTCTTGTCCCTCCCTTCATCCGTGTCCTAAAGCTTTGGTATTGGTATCCCACAAGTAAGAATGAATCCGTGGACTCGGTACATCATGGAAAAGAAAACAAAATTTATGCTTAACTGATAAATTTCTTTCTTTTGCAATGTACCGAGTCCTGGGCCTGCCCTGTCTATTCAAGACAGATTGAAGTTTTTAATCAAAAATACCGTCACATCTGCACCTTATAGTTTCTCCTTTTTCTTCCTTGGCCTTCGGTCGAATGACTGGGCGGTGGAGTTAAGGGGGGAGCTATATAGACAGCTCTGCTGTGGTGCTCTCTTTGCCACTTCCTGTTAGGAAGGATAATATCCCACAAGTAAGGATGAATACGTGGACTCGGTACATCGCAATAGAAAGACATTTATCAGGTAAGCATAAATTTTGTTTTCTCCCTATGCTACTTTTAAAAAAAAAATCCCGGTCCCTTACTCTCAATTAGAGCTGTGGGGCTCCATCCCTAAGGTGGATGGTGCCATTTTGATGCTAGCTAAGCATACTACTATCCCTCTTAACCTATGGATAAGAAGTTGGAAACTTTCCTAAGGAGAATATTCAAACATGCAGGATTTTTATTTTAACCAGCAGCAGCAGTGGTCGCGGTGGCAGGGCCCGCCACCTACTGGTGCGACTCCCTGTCAGAACTTATCGAGTCGGAATCTCCCCTCAAGGATATTCAGGAGAGAATTAAACTTTAAGAGCAGCTAATTCTTTCATCTGTGATGCAAATATGCAGATTATTCGCCTGAATACTAAGGCTTCAGGTTTTGCGGTCCTAGCCCGCAGGGCTCTCTGGTTGAAGTTTTGATCTGCGGATATGACTTCTAAATCCAGACTCCTTTCTCTTCCTTTCAAGGGGAAGATTTTATTTGGACCAGGTCTGGACTCCATCTCTATGGTTACTGGAGGGAAAGGTGCCTTCCTACCTCAGGATAAGAAGAACAGACGTAAGGAACGGCAGTCCTCTAATTTTCGCTCCTTTTCATTCAGACAAATCGTAACAATCTCACTCTTCATCCAAATTTGTGCAGACCAAGAGCACTTGGAAGCCTGCTCAGTCCTGGAACATGTCCAAACAGACAAAGAAGCCCGTCGATAACAAATCGGCATGAAGGGGCGGCCCCCGATATGGTATCGGATCGAGTAGTGGGCAGATGGTTGCTTTTTTCAGACGCTTGGTTTCAGGATGTTCTGGAGGTCGTATCTCAGGGATACCGGATAGGATTCAAATCTCATCTGCCTAGGGGCAGATTCCTACTCTCCAGGCTGAGGACAGCCTTTTTAGATTGTGTTCGGAATCTAGTCTCTTTAGGAGTAATTATCCCGGTACGTGCATCAGAAAGAGGTCTGGGGTACTATTCAAACCACTTCATGGTTTCCAAAAAGGAGGGAACTTTTCATCCAATTATGAACTTGAAGTGCCTAAACAAATTTCTAAGTGTCCCCTCCTTCAAGATGGAGACTATAAGATCAATCCTTCCCCTGGTTCAGGAAGGACAGTTTATGACTACCATAGATTTGAAGGATGCATACCTTCACGTTCCGATCCACAGGGAACATTTCCAGTTCCTGAGATTTGCCTTTTCTGGATTAACACTTCCAGTTCATAGCACTTCCGTTTGGATTAGCTACTGCTCCAAGGATATTTACGAAGGTTCTGGGGGCTCTTCTAGCGGTTGGCAGAACCCTAGGTATAGCAGTAGCACCATAATTACGTCTAGCAAGAGATCACTCAGAATTTCTTCTAAGTTTTCTTCGGTCACATGGATGAAAGATAAACTTGTAGAAGAGTTTGCTTACTCCAAAGGGTGAATTTCCTGGGCACAGTTATAGACTCGGTGTCCATGAAGATCTTTCTAACAGATCAGAGACGTTGCAAGCTAACAGCATGTCTTGCCCTCCAGGCCTTCTTGAGAACTTTGGTGGCCCAGATTATGGATGTGATTGGTCTTATGGTGTCTTGTATGGACATCATTCCCTTTGCCAGATTCCAACTCAGACCTTAACAGCTATGCATGTTGAGACAAAGGAACGGCAACAATTCTGATCTGTCACAACAGATAATTCTAGACAACCTGTCAAGAGACTTACTATCTTGGTGGCTCTGTCAAGATCACCTGTCTCAAGGCATTTGCTTCTTGAGACCGTCCTGGGAGATTGTGACTATGGACACCAGTCTATCCGACTGGAAGCTATTTATGGTGCCAGGAAGGCACAGGGGCTGTGGATTCAGGAGGAGTCCACTCTTCCGATCAATATCTTGGAACTCCAGGCAATCTTCAATGCTCTGAAGGCTTGGCCCCTTCTGGGTTTGTCCCAGTTTATCGGATTCCAATCAGACAATATAACTTCAGTAGCCTACATCAACCATCAGGGAGGAACAAGAAGTTCCTTAGCGATGAGAGCAGTATCTCAAATCCTAGAATCGGCAGAGGCCCACAACTGTACTCTGTCAGCAATCTACATTCCGGGTGTGGACAACTGGGAAGTAGACTTCCTCAGCAGGCAATCCTTTCATCCGGGGGAATGGTCTCTCCACCCAAGGTCTTTGCAGAGATATGCAGCAGATGGGGGATGCCGGAGATAGACCTCATGGCCTCCCGTCTCAATGCCAAACTACCCAAGTACTGGTCGAGATTGAGGGATCCTCAAGCTGTTCCAAGAGATGCCCTGGAGGTTCCATGGAGGTTCAGACTCGTTTATCTCTTTCCTTCATTACCTCTTCTCCCTTGTGTGGTGGCCTGCATCAAACAGGAGCAAGCATTGGTCATTCTGATTGCTCCATCCTGGCCACGAAGGACTTGGTTTGCGGATCTGGTGGGGATGTTCTCATCTCCTCCGTGGAGGTTGCCTTGTCGAAGGGACCTGATCATACAGGGACCTTTCCTTCTTCAAAATCTAGATTCTCTGAGGTTGACTGCGTGGAGATTGAATGCTTAGTCTTTGCCAGGAGAGGCTTCTCTGAGAGTGTCATTGACACTTTGATTCAAGCTCGTAAGCCAATTACTTGATGCATCTACCATAAGGTGTGGTGGACTTACCTGCACTGGTGTGAGGAGCGTCGTTTTTCTTGGCATAAGTTTAAAGTTGCCAGAATTTTATCTTTTCTCCAGGATGAACTGGAGAATGGTCTATCTGCTAGTTCGCTGAAGGGACAGATATCGGCCCTGTCTGTGTTGCTGCACAAGAGATTAGCTGAGCTTCCAGATGTGCAAGGGGCATTATACTCCATATTGTATATACACATTAAAAGCTACATACAATAAATGTTTTTTATATGTGTTTGAAATAGTTTATAAGCACAATGTGCAGTGTTTTGCAAATCAGTAATTAATGAATTGCTTGAAAACCCTGATGACTATGTTTAGATAATCTCCCTTGATTGTAACCAGTCAAAAATTAGGGCTAGCTGGAAGTTAGAATAGAGGAACAGAAATGGAGGAGCAGCAAATAAATAAGATAAAACTTGACTTTTATTATTTGCTTAAAATAAATTACAGCATTCCTTTTAGCCCATAGCGCAGTGACGAGCAGCTTACGCGTTTTGACTTCAATGCCGTACTCATAGCTTGCTTGATATTCCCTCTAGCTACAGGCATTTTGAAAAGAGGTTAATATCCCCCTATTGGTTAATAGGTTACCCATATGGGCTGTTGCATTCAAGGTGCACTATTTAAAGATAGATTACCCTTGTGTATACAAAACTGTAATACAAATTATTGTCTTAAGCTTTGCTGTAATACATTTACTTTCTAATTTCATTGCTTATTTAAATTTATAATTTTCTTCATAAATGGAAAGAGTCCACAGCTGCATTCATTTCTTTTGGGAATTTTGAACCTGGCCTCTAGGAGGAGGCAAAGACACCCCAGCTAAAGGCTTTAATACTCCTCCCACTTCCCTCATCCCCCAGTCATTCTTTGACTTTCGTCCCAGGAGGTTGGCAGAGAATTGTCAGAAGTTTCCGATAGTTTTTTATGGAGGGTAGTACTCTTCGGCACGGGACTGGAGTTTTAAGTAGTCCCGTCAGCCTCTCAGTGAGAGCATGGGTGAAAGTTAGAGTCCGGAGATGCAGGGAGAGTCTTTCTGTGAAACCATCCAGACTCATTAACAGCTCCACAAGCAATCGGCGTTGACGAGTTTCGCTGCCTGCTTTTTTCTCTCAAGTCCATGGCAGAAGCGACGCTACTATCTGTCACACTTGAAGGGCCGTGTTCCTGTTCCGCGGCGTAGATTCCAGTAAGATTGTTTAATTTTACTTTCATCATGGATGTATTGTAATTTCAACTGTTTATGCGAGAGGGGTTACATCCTTTCGGGGATAACTTTAACATAGGGTCTCAGTGAGGCTCCTTTTTGTATCTAGGAATCAAGGGTTAATATCTCGTGAGGGGGATTATTGAACAGGGGGGGTTTATAATCATGTTTGTTATGTGATTCTGTCTGCTACTGTGTAGTTGCTTCGGCTCATGGCTATTTTGGAACATAATGGCCTATGTCTAGTGACGCTGCCTTTTCAGTCGGACGCGCTTTTGCATGGACTGCACGGTTTACCTTGTGACTCCATTTCCGCTTTCCTGACCGCGTGGCGACGGAGAAATCCTGGTCGGCTGGTGTCCGGTTCTCTGGAGGTGGCAGTGTCCCAGTTATGGAGGATCTTGGAGACGGATGTCTCTGATTCAGACTCTAATTCTTGCGAAGAATATGAATTGGCCCGGGTAATACATGCTCATCAGTTATGTTCTGAATGCCGTTTTAGAGTGCTCTGTTCCTTGGGATCGGGCAATTGGGTGCCCACTGAGCCATCCGCCTCTGGGGATTCTATTTCTCAAGAGATGAGTTCCCTACCACTAACTCTTACTACGTATGCAGGTAACCCAAATGCTACTTATCCTTTCTAGGGAGTGTGGCCTGTTCCCACCGGAGGTTGCGACACTCTTCCGCATGGCCATAACTTCGTTGCTGGCGCATATGCACCTCCCGGGAGTGTGCTTACGATATTGTCCGTGTTTCGTTAACCAGGGCTCATCAGGCGTGGGATCGCCTGGTCTAGTTCAGCCTTCCGGGGGAGCGACTGCCCCTGAGGCCTCAGGGGGTCGACCTTCGGGGCCGGTGTTTCCTTTTGTCCCGGCAGAGGTATGTTCGTTGTAGACTGGCGCGCCTTCATGTTCTACTAAGGCACGTTTTTGGCATTGCTGGAGGATCCCACTCTTAATGGGTCTGGGGATTCTCAGTCTTATTCTTCGACTGGCTTGCATACATAGACATAAGCACCAAACAATACACAAACAGCACATTTTTTCCTCCTTTGTTTTCTATTTTTAGTTGCCAGTGGAATAGAGGAGACTGCTTTCCTCTCCAATATTCAAATGTTGTAATAATCCACAGCACCAAATATTATAAACAAGCCTTAGAAATTTATTCCAGTGGGTACAAACAAATGCAACAGTTCCCTTAATCATGCATAATTTTACCCACTGGAATACATTTCTAAGGCTTGTTTAAATATTTGGTGCTGTGGATTATTACAACATTTGAATACATAGACATAAGGGGATGAAGTAATCTTCTTATAGTCTGTGCGGCTCTGTCCGTTCCCTTTATTTGGTCTAAAGCTCATGTTGTGGGTGATGTTTCCTTCGGGAACTTTCTTCTCTGGAATTGATACTCCCGATTTTGTGGTCGCACTGTTTACAAAAGTCTGTCTGACTTCTTTATCCCTCCATCATCGGGAGAAACTCTATGTGGCTTTGACAGTGCTGGGGCCCTTGGTTTCAGGCTGGTCCTGACTGGGTACAAATCCTTCTGTTTTTGAGGCCTAGTTCAGACACGTGGCACCTTTTTTATGTCTGGTTGGTCCGGTGATCAAAATATGCTTTTTGTTGTTTTCTTGTTTTATTTTACAAGCTTCAACTAGCATCCTGAGAGGACTTGAGGGTCTGTGGTTGCTTATGGGCATGGGGGATTGGTTCAGTCCTCATTCGCCTTTCAATCTAGTGGGCCGGGACTCCGTTAAGATCCGCGGTGACATGCTCAATCTTTTCTGATTTTTTCAGGAACTAGAGTGTTCCTTCCCGTTGTAGGCTTGAAGGATTTAGGTCCTTCATACCGTCGTTCTTACTTTTTTGCCTTTCATGGTCTCTTTGGAAGTGTCCTTTTAGGACTTGTTCCTTTTAGAGGTTCTCTTCCTTTGGGTAGAGACTTTCTGGACTTTGTCTGGATTTTCTGGCGGCTTTGGACACTTAATTAGGACGTGAAGGCTGCGAGGCTCTGTCTTCCTTCGGGAGTTAGTCGTCTCCATATCAGGGGCGATAGGAGGTGTCTCTTTTTCCAAGCTTTTTGCTTAGGGGATGTTTTTCTGCCTGGGTTCAGGATGATTTGCATTCTTCTCCCTTGGGTGTGGTCCTCTGGAACGTTAATCTGAAAGGATTATGGTGACTAGCCTTTCTTTCTACTCTCTTTCGGGTGACTCTGTTATTGTTCTCACTTCCCTTAGTGTTGCCCTTGGGGCCATTGGGCTCAAGAGAAATCGTGTGACTTTTTCGCGGCCTAGTTCCTTGCTGGGGGGTTGTTGACCTCCGGCTTAGGGTGTTCTCTTCCCTTTGGGCTGGGAATTACGAGTAAGTCCTGTACCCGTGCTCCGAGTTTCCCGGTTCTCTCCTGTGAGGTCTGATTGCTTCTGACGGGGTATCTTGTGTTCCCTGAGGGTGTCGTTCATTCTAGGGCAATCCTGGGTTCTTGTCTTGGATCCTTCTTGGATGTCTGAAGATTTATGATCCTGTGGACTGGTTCGGGACAACCCAGTTTTTTTCAGGGACCCTATGTTGCGACATAAGGGCTAGCTCTTTGGGCTTTCTAGCAGTGAGGCCAGAATTCACATCCACCTTCGGGTACTGGTTATAAACTCTAAGGCCTGACTTGTTCTTCGGACGGAGTGTGCTCCTCTATGGGGAGTTTTTTCTCTGTTGGGTCAACAGTGGTGTCGGGATGATTTTTCATTCGGTCCATGATTTGATCATACTATGGCTTCATGTCTTGTGGACATGTACGCGGTTCTTATCTGTGTCCTTCCCTTTTGAGGGGATAGTTTGTCTTCCTTATGAGCTGGGGTTTCCTCTTTCTGTAGGGTCTTTGTCCTGCCCTGTGTCTAGGAGGTTGGATCAGGTGGCTTATTTCTGTAAGGGGCAGCATCTGCTGCTCTGTGGGCTCTGTTCCACCTGTGACAGGTCTTCCTATGGATCTATTGCTCTTTTCTCTGCTCCGGGTCCCTGGGGGTTCCCCTTGGGATTGCCTTATTTTGGAGGATTGGTACCCGAGCTCTGTTGGGGTGGGTGAGTCCCCCCTTTTTCTTTCCATTCCCTGGGGGCTTGTGGTTGGGGTCTTTCCATTCCCTCCTGTCTATAAGACATGTCTGTCGCTTGGGCTGGTCCAGTGTTGGAGCAGGATCTGAGATCGGTTGCTCTGCTGAATTCGTCCTCGGAGCATTCGAGGTACGGTAAGCCTCTTGAGGTTTCTTCATGTTTAAGATTTGTGGGAAGGACTGCGGCTCTTAGATGGCCTGCAACGTTATCAACTGGTTAGTTGATACTAAGCAATCTGAAGGATCCTATCTTCATCTGCTTCTGCTTGCCCTGCAAGTATTTAAGTTTCAGAGTCATTTCTAGATGACTGCAGTGTGCAGTGTTTTTTGCTTCAGGTGTTGTTCGTCAAACCTATCTGAGCTTACTGCACAAGGTTTTGTTTCCGAATATTTCGGTATTCTGAGCTACCTTTTTGCGACTTGGGGGACCTTCGTCTTCAGTTGCTTTTAGAGTGCGGTTGCACTGTGTTAGGGGAAGATCCTCCCTGTTTCTCTGGGGTCTGGGTGTGGCCTCCCCTTGTTTCTATGAGACTGGTTGGGTCTCTGTTAGCCTGACCCGCTTTCTCAGGTTTTTTTGCTCTGTGTTTGTGCCCTTTTTAGTTTTTTTTTCTGGAGTTCCTTATGCTATCTGGAAGCTAGCTCAGCATACTAATGCACTGTGGCTACTCTGAACTGTAGCAAACCAAGGGTTGCAAGTTTGATCCTCGGCGAGGTTTCCTCAGCCTTTTCTCCTTTCGAGGTTGATAAAATGAGCAGCGCCTTGAGTCCCTTAAGGGGGATTAGTCGTGCTTTACAAGTACAATCATGTTTTCTTCTTGCCTTTTCTTCTTCTTGTGGAAGAATACGGTAGTTTGTTCCCTTTCTTTAGTAAGGAGTGTGTTGTTTGGAGTCCGACTGCTGGGCGACGGTGTCTCTTGGAGGCTGTTGACTCAGTCAAGTCTAGTTCCTGCGGTCTCTAGCAATGCTGTGGGCTATCTGCGGGTCAGTGTCCTTGGGCCTTTTCCTTTATTTCAAAGTTGTTCTTGGCTTCAGACGAAGCGGGATTTTGTTGGGTAGGGGTTTTTAGGCCTGGTGCCCTCATAATGGGCTGCCTCTTGTACCCTCCTGTTTTTGCATTCAGTGTCCTTTATAGCTTGGGTATTGTTTTCCCAAAAGTAATGAATGCAGCTGTGGACTCTCTTCATTTATGAAGAAAAACTTAAATTATGCTTACCTGATAATTTTCTTTTCTTCAGATGGAAAGAGTCCACAGCTCCCCGCCCGTATTTTTTCTGTGGGGTGACATTTTCACCCTGATATTTCTCCTACTGTTTCTTGTTCCTCGGCAGAATGACTGGTGGATGAGGGAAGTGGGAGGAGTATTTAAGCCTTTGGCTGGGATGTCTTTGCCTCCTATTGGTGGCCAGGTTCTGAATTCCCAAAAGTAATGAATGCAGCTGTGGACTCTTTCCATCTGAAGAAAAGAAAATTATCAGGTAAGCATAATTTAAGTTTTTATATTCCATTCCAAAAGTTGTGGTTAAAGGGACAGTCAACCCAAAAATTAATGTAACTTATTTAGATTAGTTAAATAACTATCTTTACAGTAAACTGTAGCCAAGGTTTCATCTAAATAAACAGTTTGGAAATGGCCGCCTGACCCCTCCTTCTCTGACGTCTCCCTAAAGCTTGCACTAGTACAGGATCCTTCTCTAGTCTCGTCCCTGCGCGCTCCTGCAATTTCAGCTCTCTAGCAGCTGTTTATACCCGGCACTCACTGCCTCTCATCCATTCTGTGCGTTACAGAGAATGAGAGGCAGTGAGTGCCGTAGTAGTTCACATCTGTAGTCCTTCAGATTGACTGAACTTGTCAGTATAACCCACTTCTAAGTATTGTATTCAGACTCTTATTTTAAATAAATTTTTTACAGGCTCATATTTTTATTTTTCCTTTATAATTCACTTTCTGGTCCTGCAGTTGGTCAACTGAACTAATGGCCCTATCCTGTTAAATCATATATGTATATAAAATCCCATACACACAGCGCTCCAAACATTAGGTCTGCTTCGCGGGATATTGATTCCCTGCTGGTGAGAAGATTGATGTGGGATAAGCAAGTTTCAAGGTTTACGTGGCAGTCTGGCTGGAGTGAGATGTACCGGCTTACTGATTCCCCCGCTAGTCTGATGGCACTGTTTAAACTTCCCTCACACACCAGGCCCCGCCCGACACTGCTCATAGACACTTGGATTAGCCTGGGTATGTGTGTCCATATAACGCTGCAGGTCTTTCCCTACGGTCTTCAGGGGGCGGGGAGGGGGAATCTTCTTGCTGCCTTTTCTCACCCTACCAATTGTTCACCGCCGCTTTGACAGAGGCAGCAGGAGGAGGAAGAGGCTTATTTACATTCACATTCAGATCTTCTTGCTGCCAAGAGGAGCGGAGTGTGTGAAAATTTCAGAAAGATTGCTGCATTTTTCACCGTTTTGAAAAATTGTGTGCTCTTTTTATCTCTTAAAGGCACAGTAACGTTTTTTTCAAATTGTGTTTTTTATTTGATTAAAGTGATTCCAAGCCTGTTTGTGTACTCTACTAGTCTGTTAAACATGTCTGACACTAAGGAAAATCCTTGTTCAATGTGTTTAGAAGCCATGGTGGAACCCCCTCTCAGAATGTGTCCCACTTGTACTCTTTAAAGATCATATTGTTGCACTTAAGAATGTGGCCCAAGATGATTCTCAGACTGAAGGTAACAAGGGTAGCCCGTCTGCCTCTCCCCAAGTGTCACAACCAGTTACGCCTGCGCAAGCGACGCCTAGTACCTCTAGTGCATCTAACCCTTTTACATTACAAGACTTAGCGGCAGTCATGGATATTTCTCTTACAGCCTTCTTATCTAAACTGCCCGTGTTACCTGCAAAGCGTGATAGCTCCGTTTTAAGAACAGATTATGAGCATTCTGACGCTTTGGTAGCCGTATCCGATATACCCTCACAACGCTCTGAAGTGGGAGCGAGGGATTTGATGTCTGAGGGAGAAGTCTCTGATTCAGGAAGAGTTCCTCCCCAGACAGATTCAGATACATTGGCTTTTAAATTTAAACTAGAACACCTCCGTGTTTTACTTAGGGAGGTATTAGCTACTCTGGATGACTGTGACCCTTTGGTGATCCCAGAGAAATTGTGTAAAATGGACAAGTACCTAGAGGTCCCTGTTTACACGGATGCGTTTCCGGTCCCTAAGAGGATTGCGGATATCGTTGCTAGGGAGTGGGATAAGCCAGGTGTCCCTTTTGTCCCCCCTCCTGTTTTTAAGAAAATGTTCCCCATATCTGACCCCATGCGGGACTCGTCGCAGACGGTCCCTAAGGTGGAGGGTGCTGTTTCTACACTAGCTAAAGGCACAACCATACCAATTGAAGACAGTTGTGCTTTTAAAGACCCTATGGATAAAAAATTAGAGGGTTTACTTAAGAAAATTTTTGCTCAACAAGGTTTTCTTCTCCAACCTATTGCCTGCATTATTCCTGTAACTACTGCAGCTGCTTTCTGGTTTGAGGCGCTGGAAGACTCGCTCCAGACGGAGACCTCATATGAGGAAATTATGGATAGAATTAAGGCTCTAAAGCTAGCTAATTCTTTTATCACTGACGGCGCTTTCCAAATAGCTAAGTTAGTGGCGAAAAATTCAGGTTTCGCCATTTTGGCACGCAGGGCGCTATGGCTAAAGTCCTGGTCGGCCGATGTGTCGTCTAAATCCAAGCTTTTGAACATTCCTTTCAAAGGGAAGACCCTATTCGGGCCTGAATTGAAAGAGATTATTTCAGATATCACCGGGGGAAAAGGCCATGCTCTCCCTCAGGACAAAGCCTTTAAAACAAAGAACAAAGCTAATTTTCGTTCCTTTCGCAATTTCGGGAACGGCCCGCTTCATCCTCTCCGGCTGCAAAGCAAGAGGGTAACGCTTCAAAGCCCAAGGCAAACTGGAAACCTTACCAGGGCTGGAATAAGGGTAAACAGGCCAAAAAGCCTGCAGCTGCCATCAAGACAGCATGAAGGGGTAGCCCCCGATCCGGGACCGGATCTAGTAGGGGGCAGACTCTCTCTCTTTGCTCAGGCCTGGGCAAGAGATGTACACGATCCTTGGGTATTAGAGATTGTAGCCCAGGGATATCTTCTAGAATTCAAGGACTCTCCTCCAAGGGGAAGGTTCCACATTTCTCGTCTGTCTACAGATCAGACAAAGAAAGAGGCGTTTTTACGCTGTGTAGAAGATCTACATACAATGGGAGTGATCCACCCAGTTCCAATTGCAGAACAAGGACTGGGGTTTTACTCAAACCTGTTTGTGGTTCCCAAAAAAAGAAGTTACTTTCAGACCAATCCTGGATCTCAAAATTCTAAACAAATTCCTCAGAGTCCCATCATTCAAGATGGAGACCATTCGGACAATCTTACCAATGATCCAGGAGGGTCAATATATGACTACAGTGGATCTAAAGGATGCGTATCTGCACATTCCTATCCACAAAGATCATCACCAGTTTCTCAGGTTCGCCTTTCTGGACAAGCATTTTCAGTTTGTGGGTCTTCCATTTGGGTTGGCCACTGCTCCCAGAATTTTCACAAAGGTGCTAGGGTCCCTCCTGGCGCTTCTAAGACCACGGGGCATAGCAGTGGCGCCTTACCTAGACGACATCTTAATTCAGGCGTCAACTTTCCAAAGAACTAAGTCTCACACGGAGATTGTATTGGCCTTTCTGAGGTCTCACAGGTGGAAGGTGAACATCAAAAAGAGTTCTCTCCCCCCTCACAAGAGTTCCATTCCTAAGAACCCTGATAGACTCGGTAGAAATGAAAATATTTCTGACGGAGGTCAGAAAGCTAAAACTCTTAACTACTTGCAGAGCTCTTTATTCCATTCCTCGGCCATCTGTGGCTCAGTGCATGGAGACAATCGGACTAATGGTTGCGGCAATGGACATAGTCCCTTTTGCTCGGATACACCTCAGACCACTGCAACTATGCATGCTCAAACAGTGGAATGGGGATTATGCAGATTTGTCTCCTCAAATTCAGTTGGACCAGGAGACCAGAGATTCTCTTCTCTGGTGGTTGTCTCAGGATCACCTGTCTCAAGGAATATGTTTCTGCAGGCCAGAGTGGATCATCGTAACGACCGACGCCAGTCTGTTAGGCTGGGGTGCGGTCTGGGACTCCCTGAAAGCTCAGGGCTTATGGTCTTGGGAAGAAACTCTTCTCCCGATAAACATTCTGGAACATCACGACTGTAGCTTACGTCAATCATCAGGGGGGAACAAAGAGTTCCCTAGCGATGACGGAAGTAACCAAAATAATAAGGTGGGCGGAGGATCACTCCTGCCATCTCTCAGCAATTCACATCCCAGGAGTAGACAACTGGGAGGCGGATTTTCTAAGTCGTCAGACTTTTCACCTGGGGGAGTGGGAACTCCGCCCGGAGGTATTTGCCCAGCTGACTCAGCTATGGGGCACCCCAGAGTTGGATCTGATTGTGTCCCATCAGAACACCAAACTTCCTCTCTACGGGTCCAGGTCCCGGGATCCCAAGGCGGTATTGATAGATGCTCTAGCAGTGCCTTGGTCCTTCAATCTGGCTTATGTTTTTCCACCGTTTCCTCTCCTCCCGCGTCTGGTTGCCAGAATCAAGCAGGAGAAGGCTTCGGTGATTCTGATAGCGCCTGCGTGGCCACGCAGGACTTGGTATGCAGACCTAGTGGACATGTCATCTGTCCCACCATGGACACTGCCAATGAGGCAGGATCTTCTAATACAGGGTCCGTTTAAGCATCCAAATTTAGTTTCTCTACGTCTGACTGCATGGAGATTGAACGCTTAATTCTATCAAAGCGTGGGTTCTCTGAGTCAGTTATAGATACTCTGATTCAGGCTAGAAAGCCTGTCACCAGGAAAATCTACCATAAGATATGGCGGAAATATCTTTGTTGGTGTGAATCCAAGGGTTACTCATGGAGTAAGATTAGGATTCCCAGGATATTGTCATTTCTCCAAGAAGGACTTTGAGAAAGGATTGTCAGCTAGTTCCTTAAAAGGACAAATATCTGCTTTGTCTATCCTGTTACACAAGCGTCTGGCAGAGATACCAGACGTTCAAGCGTTTTCTCAGGCTTTAGTCAGAATCAAGCCTGTCTATAAACCTGTGGCTCCGCCATGGAGTTGGAATCTAGTTCTTTCAGTTCTTCAAGGGGTTCCGTTTGAACCTTTACATTCCATAGACATTAAGTTGTTATCTTGGAAAGTTTTGTTTTTGATAGCAATCTCTTCTGCTCGAAGAGTTTCAGAATTATCTGCCTTACAGTGTGATTCACCTTACCTGGTGTTCCACGCAGATAAGGTAGTTTTGCTTACCAAGCCTGGTTTTCTTCCTAAAGTTGTTTCTAACAAGAATATTAACCAGGAAATAGTTGTTCCTTCTCTGTGTCCTAATCCATCTTCGAAGAAGGAACGTCTATTACACAATCTTGATGTAGTTCGTACTTTAAAGTTCTATTTACAAGCAACTAAGGATTTCAGACAAACATCTTCTTCTATTCTGGTAAGAGGAGAGGTCAGAAAGCGACTGCTACCTCTCTTTCCTTTTGGCTGAAAAGCATCATCCGTTTGGCCTATGAGACTACTGGCCAGCAGCCTCCTGAAAGAATTACTGCTCATTCTACCAGAGCAGTGGCTTCCACATGGGCTTTCAAAAATGAGGCTTCTGTTGAACAGATTTGTAAGGCAGCGACTTGGTCTTCACTGCATACTTTTGCCAAATTTTACAAATTCGATACTTTTGCTTCTTCGGAGGCTATTTTTGGGAGAAAGGTTTTGCAAGCAGTGGTGCTTTCCGTTTAAGGTACCTGTCTTGTTCCCTCCCTTCATCCGTGTCATAAAGCTTTGGTATTGGTATCCCACAAGTAAAGAATGAATCCGTGGACTGGATACACCTTGCAAGAGAAAACAGAATTTATGCTTACCTGATAAATTACTTTCTCTTTCGGTGTATCCAGCCCTGGCATTTAAGTCAGGTAAAAAATTTTTTGTTTAAACTACAGTCACCACTGCACCCTATGGTTTCTCCTTTTTCTTCCTAACCTTTGGTCGAATGACTGGGGGGTGGAGCTTGAGGGGGAGCTATATGGACAGCTTTGCTGTGTGCTCTCTTTGCTACTTCCTGTAGGGAATGAGAATATCCCACAAGTAAAGGATGAATCCGTGGACTGGATACACCGCAAGAGAAAGTAATTTATCAGGTAAGCATAAATTCTGTTTTTCGCAAGAAAACTAGGATCAGCCATTCGCTTGACATCGCAAAAAAGTTTTGCCCCAAAAATGTCTCTAGAATTTTGATAAATACTGGCGACATTTTTGAATTCACACATTGCGAACTATTGCGAAAATAATCGCGACTTTTTAGGCGCATTTTTTCAGAGCTTGGTAAATTTTGCCCTGTGTCTGGCATTGATTATTGCAAACAGTATCCCTTTTTACACTCCTAAAACATCACAAGGAAAATTTTAAAGGAACATTAAACACCATATAGATGTATTTATTTTCTTTTAAATATAAAAATGGACATTAAACTCAAACATGAAATTCATAAGAAATTAATTAATCATTTGGCTGCTAAGCCATTTCCCACCTAGGTGCCAAGCTGGTTTTGATCCTTTTTTTTTTTTTTTTTTTTTTTTAACCCCTTAATGACCAGACCATTTTTCAATTTTCTTACCCTTAATGACAATGGCTATTTTTACATTTCTGCAGTGTTTGCGTTTAGCTGTAATTTTCCTCTTACTCGTTTACTGTACCCACACATATTATATACCGTTTTTCTCATCATTAAATGGACTTTCTAAAGATACCATTATTTTCATCATATCTTATAATTTACTAAAAAAAATGATAAAATATGAGGAATAAATGGAAAAAAAACACACTTTTTCTAACTTTGACCCCCAAAATCTGTTACACATCTATAATCCCCAAAAAACACCCATGCTAAATAGTTTATAAATTTTGTCCTGAGTTTAGAAATACCCAATGTTTACACGTTCTTTGCTTTTTTTGCAATTTATGGGGCAATAAATACAAGTAGCACTTTGCTATTTCCAAACCACTTTTCTCCTACATTGGTGTGTCGGGTCCACGGCTTCATCCTTACTTGTGGGGATATTCTCATTCCCTACAGGAAATGGCAAAGAGAGCACACAGCAAAGCTGTCCATATAGCCCCCCCTCTGGCTCCGCCCTCCAGTCATTCTCTTTGCCGCTCTGAACAAGTAGCATCTCCACGGGGATGGTAAAGAGTATGTGGTGTTAGTTGTAGATTTATTTCTTCTATCAAGAGTTTGTTATTTTAAAATAGTGCCGGTTTGTACTATTTACTCTACAACAGAAAGTGATGAAGATTTATGTTAAAAGAGGAGTATGATTTTAGCACCAGTAACTAAAATCCATTGCTGTTCCCACGCAGGACTGTTGAAACCAGAGAACTTCAGTTGGGGGGAACAGTTTGCAGGCTTATCTGCTTCAAGGTATGATCAGTCACTTTTCTAACAAGACCTAGTAATGCTAGAAGACTGTCAGTTTTCCCTTATGGGATAGGTAAGTCATTTTCTTAGACTTAGTTACAGAATTAAGGCTTATAACTTGGGCTCTATGCTGGTTGACACTATTGTGGGCTAAATCGATTGATTTTTATCATGTTTATTTGACATTTGCAGTGTTTGACAAACTTTGAAACACTTTTGGGGACGTTTATTTGTGCCTGGCAGTTGTTTAGACTACTAATCTTGTCAGAAAGGCCCCTTCACTCTGGAATGCAGAGGGAGGAGGCCTCATTTTCGCTCCTCAGTTGCACAGTTACTTTCTCTAGGCAGTGCATGCAGCTTCACGTGAGGAGGTCCATTGGCTTAGAAAAGGACTCAGAGAGGCTTATTTCTGCTGTTAATAACCCCTAAGGAAGGTAAAAGCCGCAGCAAAGTCTGTGGCAGGGACTGTAGTTTGTTTAAACCGGTCAATTGGGATTATTAGCTCCGGTTTGGTCATTTAAGAGTTAAGAGACTTCAAATTTGGTGTGCAATACTTTTAGAGCATTAAGACACTGGGGTATAAATTTCATAAAGATCGGATATTTCCTTGATGTTTTTTCGATCATTCAGAAATAAAGTGTGCCCTTTTTATTATTTAAAGAGACAGTAACGGTTTTGTTTAAAATTGTTTTTATTGCATTAAAAACCTGCCTGAGTCTGTTTAACATGTCTGTACCTTCAGATAGCCTATGTTCTATGTGTATGGAAGCCAAGGTGGTTCCCCCATTAAATGTATGTGCGAATTGTGCCATGGCGTCCAAACAGAGTAAGGACAGTACTGTCACATTTCATAATGTTGCCCAAGATGATTCTTTAAATGAAGGTAGTGGGGATAGTTCATCATCCTCTCCTTCTGTGTCAACACCAGCTTTGCCCGCGCAGTTGATACCTAGTACATCTAGCGCGCCAATGCTTGTTACTATGCAGCAATTAACAGCAGTAATGGATAATTCTCTAGCAGCTCTCTTATCCAAACTGCCAACATTTCCTAGAAAGCGTGATTGCTCAGTTTTAAATACAGAGGATTAGCAAGTAGGCGCTGACGATACTTTATCTGTTATACCCTCACATCAATCTGAGTTGGCAGTGAGGGAGGGTCTGTCTGAGGGAGAAATTTCTGACTCAGGAAAAGTTTCTCAGCAGGCAGAACCTGATATCGTGGCATTTAAATTTAAGCTAGAACATCTCCGCGCTCTGCTTAAGGAGGTGCTAGCTACCCTTGATGATTGTGATACTTTGGTGATTCCAGAGAAGTTGTGCAAAATGGACAAATTCTTAGAGGTCCCATTGCACGCTGACGCTTTTCCGATACCCAAGAGGGTGGCGGACATAGTGACTAAGGAGTGGGAGAAGCCAGGTGTACCTTTTGTTCCCCCTCCTATATTTAAGAAAATGTTCCCCATTGTCGACCCCAGAAGGCATGCATGGCAAACGGTCCCTAAGGTAGAGGGGGCAGTTTCAACATTAGCTAAGCGCACAACTATTCCTATAGAAGACAGTTGGGCTTTCAAAGATCCTATGGATAAAAAATTGGAAGGATTGCTTAAAAATATTTTTGTTCAGCAAGGTTTCCTTCTTCAACCAATTTCGTGCATTATTCCTGTCACCACGGCGGCGTCTTTTTGGTTCGATGAACTAGAAAATTCGCTCCAAAAGGAGACTCCATATGATGAGGTCATGGACAGAATTCACGCACTAAAGTTGGCTAATTCCTTTATTTTAGATGCCACTTTTCAATTGGCAAAATTAGCGGCGAAAAATTCAGGTTTTGCAATAGTGGCGCGCAGGGCGCTTTGGCTAAAATCTTGGTCGGCGGATGTGTCGTCCAAAACAAAATTGCTTAATATTCCTTTCAAAGGTAAGACCCTTTTCGGGCCAGAATTGAAGGAGATTATTTCAGATATCACTGGGGGAAAGGGCCATGCCCTCCCACAGGATAGGCCTTTCAAGGCTAAGAATAAGTCTAATTTTCGTTCCTTTCGCAATTTCAGGAACGGACCGGCTTCTAACTCTGCAGCCTCTAGACAAGAGGGTAACACTTCCCAGCCTAAACCAGCATGGAAACCATTGCAAGGCTGGAACAAGGGAAAACAGGCCAAGAAGCCTGCTGCTGCTACCAAGACAGCATGAAGGGGTAGCCCCCGATCCGGGACCGGATCTAGTAGGGGGCAGACTCTCTCTCTTTGCTCAGGCTTGGGCAAGAGATGTTCCGGACCCCTGGGCACTAGAAATTGTCTCTCAGGGGTATCTTCTAGAGTTCAAGGAACTTCCTCCAAGGGGAAGGTTCCACATGTCTCGCTTATCTTTAGACCAAATAAAGAGACAGGCATTCTTACGTTGCGTAGGAGACCTATTAAAGATGGGAGTGATACACCCAGTTCCAACAGCGGAACAAGGTCTGGGTTTTTACTCAAACCTGTTTGTAGTTCCCAAAAAAGAAGGAACTTTCAGACCAATTCTGGATTTAAAAATTCTAAAGAAATTCCTCAGAGTTCCATCATTCAAAATGGAAACCATTCGGACGATTTTACCAACGATCCAGGAGGGTCAATATGACTACCGTGGACCTAAAGGATGCATACCTGCATATTCCTATCCACAAAGATCATCATCAGTTCCTGAGGTTCGCCTTTCTGGACAAACATTACCAGTTCGTGGCTCTTCCATTCGGTTTAGCCACTGCTCCCAGAATTTTCACAAAGGTGCTAGGGTCCCTTCTAGCGGTCCTAAGGCCGAGGGGGCATTGCAGTAGCACCTTACCTAGACAACATTCTAATTCAAGCGTCGTCCCTTCCCAAAGCAAGGGCTCATACAGACATTGTTTTAGCCTTTCTCAGATCTCACGGGTGGAAGGTGAACATAGAAAAGAGTTCCCTGTTCCCGTCCACAAGGGTTCCCTTTCTGGGAATAATAATAGACTCTGTAGAAATGAAGATCTTTCTGACAGAGGTCAGAAAGTTAAAGCTTCTAAACGCTTGTCGAGTTCTTCAATCTATTCCTCAGCCTTCCATAGCTCAGTGCATGGAGGTAATAAGACTAATGGTTGCGGCAATGGACGTGGCTCCTTTTGCTCAAATTCATTTAAGACCATTGCAACTGTGCATGCTCAAATAGTGGAATGGGGATTATGCAGACTTGTCTCCCCAGATTCAAGTGGACCAGATAACCAGAGACTCACTCCTCTGGTGGTTGGCTCAGGATCACCTGTCTCAGGGAATGAGTTTCCGCAGACCAGAGTGGATCATTGTCACAACCGACGCCAGTCTCTTAGGCTGGGGCGCGGTCTGGGGCTCCCTGAAAGCTCAGGGTCTATGGTCTCGGGAAGAGTCTCTTCTCCCGATAAACATTTTGGAACTGAGAGCGATATTCAATGCGCTCCTGGCTTGGCCTCAACTAGCGAAGGCCAGGTTCATAAGATTTCAGTCGGACAACATAACGACTGTAGCGTACATCAATCATCAGGGAGGAACAAAGAGTTCCCTGGCGATGAGAGAGGTATCCAAGATCATCAAATGGGCGGAGGATCACTCCTGCCATCTATCTGCAATTCACATCCCAGGAGTAGACAACTGGGAGGCGGATTATTTGAGTCGTCAGACTTTCCATCCGGGGGAGTGGGAACTTCACCCGGAGGTCTTTGCCCAGTTAACTCAACTATGGGGCATTCCAGATATGGATCTGATGGCGTCTCGTCGGAACTCCAAGGTTCCTCGCTATGGGTCCAGATCCAGGGATCCCAAGGCGACACTAGTAGATGCATTGGTGGCGCCTTGGTCGTTCAATCTAGCTTATGTGTTTCCACCAGGATCAAACAGGAGAAGGCCTTGGTGATTCTAATAGCTCCTGCATGGCCACGCAGGACTTGGTATGCAGACCTGGTGAATATATCATCGGCTCCACCATGGAAGCTACCTTTGAGGCAGGACCTTCTAGTACAAGGTCCATTCGAACATCCAAATCTAGTTTCTCTGCAACTGACTGCTTGGAAATTGAACGCTTGATTCTACCTAAGCGTGGGTTTTCAGATTCAGTTATAGATACTCTGGTTCAGGCCAGAAAACCTGTAACTAGGAAAATTTACCATAAGATATGGCAAAAATATATCTGTTGGTGCGAATCCAAGGGTTTCTCTTGGAGTAAAATTAGAATTCCTAGGATACTTTCCTTTCTCCAAGAGGGTTTGGATAAAGGTTTGTCAGCTAGTTCTCTAAAAGGACAGATTTCTGCTCTGTCTGTCTTGTTGCACAAACGTTTGGCAGCGGTGCCAGATGTACAGGCGTTTGTACAGGCATTAGTTAGAATCAAGCCTGTATACAGACCTATGATTCCTCCATGGAGTCTAAATTTAGTTCTTTCTGTTCTTCAAGGGGTTCCGTTTGAACCTTTGCATTCCATAGATATTAAATTACTATCTTGGAAAGTTCTGTTTTTGGTTGCTATTTCTTCTGCTAGAAGAGTTTCCGAATTGTCTGCTTTGCAGTGTACTTCACCCTATCTGGTATTCCATACAGATGAGGTAGTTTTACGTACTAAGCCTGGATTTCTTCCAAAGGGGGTTTCCAATAGGAATATTAACCAGGAAATAGTTGTTCCTTCTCTGTGTCCGAATCCAGTTTCGAAGAAGGAACGTTTGTTACATAACTTAGATGTAGTTCGTGCTTTAAAATTCTATTTAGAAGCAACAAAGGATTTCAGACAGACATCTTCTTTGTTTGTCGTCTATTCTGGTAAGAGGAGAGGTCAGAAAGCTACTGCTACCTCTCTTTCCTTTTGGCTAAAAAGCATCATCCGATTGGCTTATGAGACTGCCGGACGGCAGCCTCCTGAACGAATTACAGCTCACTCTACTAGAGCTGTGGCTTCCACATGGGCCTTCAAGAATGAGGCTTCTGTTGAACAGATCTGTAAGGCAGCGACTTGGTCTTCTCTGCATACTTTTGCCAAATTTTACAAATTCGATACTTATGCTTCTTCGGAGGCTGTTTTTGGGAGAAAGGTTTTGCAAGCTGTGGTGCCTTCCATTTAGGTTACCTGACTTGTTCCCTCCCTTCATCCGTGTCCTAAAGCTTTGGTATTGGTTCCCACAAGTAAGGATGAAGCCGTGGACCGGACACACCAATGTAGGAGAAAACAGAATTTATGTTTACATGATAAATTTCTTTCTCCTACTGTGTGTCCGGTCCACGGCCCGCCCTGGCTTTTAGTCAGGTTTAAAATTTTTATTTTTCTGTACACTACAGTCACCACGGCACCTTATGGTTTCTCCTTTTTCTCCTAACCGTCGGTCGAATGACTGGGGGGCGGAGCCAGAGGGGGGGCTATATGGACAGCTTTGCTGTGTGCTCTCTTTGCCATTTCCTGTAGGGAATGAGAATATCCCCACAAGTAAGGATGAAGCCGTGGACCGGACACACCGTAGGAGAAAGAAATTTATCAGGTAAACATAAATTCTGTTTTTTTCAAAATTAGCGCTAGTTACTTTGGAACCCTGATATCTGTCAGGAATACCTGAATATCCCTTGACATGTATATATTTTGTTTTAGAAGATATCCCAAAGTATTGATCTAGGCCAATTTTGGTATATTTTATGACACCATTTCACCGCCAAATGCGATTAAAAAAAAAAAAAGTTCACTTTTTCACAAATTTTGTCACAAACTTTAGGTTTCCCACTGAAATTATTTACAAACAGCTTCTTCAATTATGGCACAAATGGTTGTAAATGCTTCTCTGGGATCCCCTTTTTCAGAAATAACAGACTTATATGGCTTTGTGGTTGCTTTTTGGTAATTAGAAGGCTGCTAAATGCCGCTGCGCACCACACGTGTTTTATGCCCAGGAGTGAAGGGGTTAAGTAGGGAGCTTGTAGGGTTAATTTTAGCTTTAGTGTAGTGTAGTAGACAACCCCAAGTATTGATCTAGGCCCATTTTGGTATATTTTATGCCACCATTTCACCGCCAAATGCGAGCAAATAAAAAAAAACTTTACATTTTTCACAATTTTAGGTTTCTCACTGAAATTATTTACAAACAGCTTGTGCTATTATGGCAGAAATTGTTGTAAAAGCTTCTCTGGGATCCCCTTTGTTCAGAAATAGCAGACTTATATGGCTTTGGCGTTGCTTTTTGGTAATTAGAAGGCCGCTAAATGCTGCTGCGCACCACACGTGAATTATGCCCAGCAGTGAAGGGGTTAAATTAGGTAGCTTGTAGGGTTAATTTTAGAGATCAGCCTCCCACCTGACACATCTCACCCCCTGATCCCTCCCAAACAGCTCTCTTCCCTCCCCCACCCCACAATTGTTCCCGCCATCTTAAGTACTGGCAGAAAGTCTGCCAGTACTAAATAAGAGTTTTTTTTTTTTTTTTTTTTAATAAAAATAGTAAAATATTTTAGTTGTGATGGACCCCTGCCTTAGCACCAACCTCCCTGATCCCCCCTCCAGCTCTCTAACCCTCTCCCCTACCTAATTACCGCCATCTTGGGTACTGGCAGCTGTCTGCCAGTACCCAGTTTGGCCCCACAAACCAAAGTATTTTAATTTTATTTATAACTTTTATTTTTATTTTTAATTATTTCTGTAGTGTAGCAGCCCCCCCCACAATACACCCACCCCCTCCCAGATCCTTTTATATGTTAAAAAAAAAAAAAAACTTAACTTTTTTTCCCCTTCCTTCCTTCATTGGTGTCAGTGTGGCTAATGCGCGCACACGCTCCCTCCTCCCACCCGGACAACGGCACCATCGGCTCCATCGCTACCGGTGCAGAGAGGGCCACAGAGTGGCTCTCTCTGCATCGGAGGCTTGTAAAGGGGTATTGCAGGATTCCTCCATATCGAGGCATCACTGCAATACCCTCAGAGCTGCTGGAAGAGATTGTGATCACTTCCAGCACTCTGTTAGACAACTGACGTACCAGGTACGTCTATTGTCATTAACAGTTAGTTTTTGCATGACTTACCTGGTACGTCAGTTGTCATTAAGGGGTTAAAATATATTTATTTTTCACTTTTTTCCAGATCCACAAGACTCATACTGTTGGAAAGGTTAGGCAATTATCTTTCCAACGGTGGGTGAGATACAGGCTTCTAAGCAGCATACCCCATCTCCATATATTTGTCCTTTGTCTATTGTCAATAAAGTTGCACAGTGATGTCATCACATCATTGCTCGTGACGTCACCCCACAAGTAGGTGGGAGCCCCCAGATTGCCCTCAAGGTGGGTGAGTGCTAGCGACGGCTCTGAGCCGTCGTTGGCACTCAAGGGGTTAAAGAATATAAAGGAACCCTGCAAAATATACATTATTTTGTATACTGGCTTCTGTGGTACAATACCTCTACAAATTGTAGTCCCACACTCAATACAAAAGCAAGGGTATTATCTCCCTTCATTGTGCATCAGGAATAATGGCTAGCTGGAAGTTCTGACCAATTAGAAAGTCTAGTGGAGAACAAGCACATTTATGACTGAGACACCTTTGTCTCATTTTAAACCCTTGCAATTCAGTCTGTTGAAAAATGTTAAGACAAAGGTTTCTGCAACTTTTGCATTGAACTCTCTTGTTTGGAATGGTATTTTACACTGTAATACAAATGAGACATTTTAATTTATCAGTTTGCACATATCCCGGCTGTTTTTTTTTTACATCTTCCATGTAGCACATTCCCATGTTGCGACAGCTGAACTGAGGCCTGAATGACCAACATCTTCCATTGTATCAGAAGGTTTTTTTTTACAGAATTACTTGTGACTGATAATTTGCACAATTATGTTTTATGCCGTTATAAGAAATATTTTTCAGCCTTTTAAAACAATTACCTGTATAGTACAGCAGTGAAAGCCTGTGAAGTCCGTCACTGATGCAGGAAGCCAGATACATTATATATTGACTTAGAATATATCTTTTTGACATTACTGCAGCACAACTGCTGAAGCCAGGAAATTGCTAAGATTATCTCAACGGACAACATACAGTATTTTGCTAGGAGAGTGATGTTGCAACCAATTAATCTTCACTCAGTTTTGGGGAGCTTTTATTATACTTATGATGACTTCAGTGTCTACATTTGTCAATTGTCCGCCTTTCCCACAGGTATATGTAGTGGACTCTTTCTCTGACTTATGTATTTATTCCATTTCTTCTCATCATGCAAATTCAGCTAAAACTGCGGAATAAAGTAGAGAAATTGTCAGTCCTGCTTTACTGGCCTGGTTCTCTTTTTTTATTAGTATTTTATGAGGACCAAGCCTCTGCCAGGAACTCTATGCCGCTATTTCCAGACTGTTTATTTGAAAAACAATGACTGGGTGGCACTGCTTGGAACTTTGTATGAACTGGTGATGGTGCAGCACGTAACATATCTATGTCCTTGTTAGCACTGGCATTATATAATGCTTTATACTTATTTTTTTAATTTTTGGATACAATAACTTGTTTTTTATTCTCAGCTTACCTGTGTGCAAAGTCTGTGTGGAGAACTGGGTGTGACTCTCTGATCCAGTGTTTGATATACTTGTGCAAAGATGCAAACTGTCTACATATTCCTAATGTTTTAATTTTTCCCGCTTAGATTATTTTTTGTGCTTGAATTTTTACATGAATGTTTCATTAAAAGTCCTCTCAATTGCTTTGAAGATGATACATTTTTTTTTTCAGCTGTTACTAAAATTTACAATTTATTGTAAAGAGTTAAAAATGCACAGTTACACGTGGAGGTAACAGAGATACAACCATCTTACACGCCCAAACACGGCGCTTTACTATTTTTTTCAATACGTCTGTCTACCCATGTTTATGTAATCATAATAGCCAGTACATAATTGTAAGCTGCATACCTGATATGTAGTTATATCTCCACTTATATACTGAACATACAAAAGAATAGAGGCAAATTGATAGATGGTTATTCATTTCACAAAGACAGGCATAATAGAGGTCATCAAACATTGCTATTTCTTTTTGAGGCAGACCTTTGTTAGGCCTGGTTAAATAAGTTTGTGCTGATTCTCAAGTGTGTAAGAAAAGTTTTCTTTATCTCATGTGAAAGAATTTTTATTCTTTCTATTGATTTACCATCATAGTTATGTCTGTTCCCTAAATTATATTGCTTTGATAACCTTTGTTGGTAAGTGCTACTAGAGTGTGGCAAGATAGAAGAACATAAATTAACAAGTAATCATCAAGGCTGTGTTCTGGTGAGTGTAAAAATACCAAAACGACATCAATTTTGTTGATTACCCATTTAATGTACCTGATATTACAGCATGGTATCTTTGTACTTTTACAGAGAGTGGGCCATGGATATGACAATCACTCAGATGCTGATCGTTCACCGATTTTTCTTCAGTTCATTGACTGTGTGTGGCAAATGACAAATCAGGTAAATGATTTACTCATTTATGAAATAAGCAGGACCATAAAACGTCACCTTCAACGTCAAAAATGTGTAGTTTCTTTCAAGAGCTACTTGATATAATATACTATGAAACTTTTTACAGTTATTTCTCCAACATTGGTGTGTCCGGTCCACGGCGTCATCCTTACTTGTGGGATATCTCTTCCCCAACAGGAAATGGCAAAGAGTCCCAGCAAAGCTGGCCATATAGTCCCTCCTAGGCTCCGCCCACCCCAGTCATTCTCTTTGCCGTTGCACAGGCAACATCTCCACGGAGATGGTTAAGAGTTTTTTGGTGTTTAAATGTAGTTTTTATTCTTCTATCAAGTGTTTATTATTTTAAAATAGTGCTGGTATGTACTATTTACTCTGAAACAGAAAAGGATGAAGATTTCTGTTTGTGAGAGGAAGATGATTTTAGCAGACAGTAACTAAAATCGATTGCTGTTTCCACATAGGACTGTTGAGATGAAGTAACTTCAGTTGGGAGAAGCAGTTAGCAGACTTTTCTGCTTAAGGTATGACTAGCCATATTTCTAACAAGACAATGTAATGCTGGAAGGCTGTCATTTCCCCTCATGGGGACCGGTAAGCCATTTTCTTAGTCAAACAAACAGAATAAAGGGCTTATTATGGGCTAAAAAACTGGTAGACATTTTTATGGGCTAAATCGATTGCTTTATGTGGGCATTTTATTCATATTTATGCTGACAATTTGCATTTATAAACTTGGGGAACGTTTATTAAACGGCAGGCACTGTGTTAGACACCTTTTCCAGTCAGGGGGCCTTCCTAGTTGTAGACTGAGCCTCATTTTCGCGCCATTACTGCGCAGTTGTTTTTTGAGAGCAGGGCATGCAGATGCATGTGTGAGGATCTAAAAATTGCTGGAAAAGCTTCTAGAAGGCGTCAATTGGTATCGTATTCCCCTCTGGGCTTGGTTGGGTCTCAGCAAAGACTATAGCTGGGACTGTATAGGGGTTACATTTATAAACGGCTCCGGTTCCGTTATTTTAAGGGTTAAAGCTCTGAAATTTGGTGTGCAATACTATTAATGCTTTAAGACACTGTGGTGAAATTTTGGTCATTTTTGAACAATTCCTTCATACTTTTTCACATATTCAGTAATAAAGTGTTTTCTGTTTAAAATTTAAAGAGACAGTAACGGTTTTGTTTTAAAACGTTTTTTGTGCTTTGTTGACAAGTTTAAGCCTGTTTAACATGTCTGTACCTTCAGATAAGCTATGTTCTATATGTATGAAAGCCAATGTGTCTCCCCATTTAAATTTATGTGATAATTGTGCCATAGCGTCCAAACAAAGTAAGGACAGTACTGCCACAGATAATGAAATTGCCCAAGATGATTCCTCAGATGAGGGGAGTAAACATGATACTACATCATCTCCTACTGTGTCTACACCAGTTTTGCCCACGCAGGAGGCCCCTAGTACATCTAGTGCGCCAATACTTATTACCATGCAACAATTAACGGCTGTAATGGATAACTCCATAGCAAATATTTTATCCAAAATGCCTACTTATCAGAGAAAGCGCGATTGATCTGTTTTAAAAACTGAAGAGCAGGAGGGCGCTGATGATAATTGTTCTGTCATACCCTCACACCAATCTGAAGGGGCCATGAGGGAGGTTTTGTCAGATGGAGAAATTTCAGATTCAGGAAAAATTTCTCAACAAGCTGAACCTGATGTTGTGACATTTAAATTTAAATTAGAACATCTCCGTGCACTGCTTAAGGAGGTGTTATCTACTCTGGATGATTGTGACAACTTGGTCATTCCAGAGAAATTATGCAAGATGGACAAGTTCCTAGAGGTTCCGGTGCACCCCAACGCTTTTCCTATACCCAAGCGGGTGGCGGACATAGTAAATAAGGAGTGGGAAAAGCCCGGCATACCTTTTGTCCCCCCCCCTATATTTAAGAAATTATTTCCTATGGTCGACCCCAGAAAGGACTTATGGCAGACAGTCCCTAAGGTCGAGGGGGCAGTTTCTACTACTATTCCTATCGAAGATAGTTGTGCTTTCAAAGATCCTATGGACAAAAAAATGGAAGGTTTGCTTAAAAAGATTTTTGTACAGCAAGGTTACCTTCTACAACCCATTTCGTGCATTGTTCCTGTCACTACAGCAGCGTGGTTCTGGTTCGAGGAACTAGAAAAGTCGCTCAGTAGAGAGACTCCATATGAGGAGGTTATGGACAGAGTTCACGCACTTAAATTGTCTAACTCTTTTATTTTAGATGCCGCTTTGCAATTAGCTAGATTAGCGGCGAAAAATTCAGGGTTTGCTATCGTGGCGCGCAGAGCGCTTTGGCTAAAGTCTTGGTCAGCGGATGTGTCATCCAAGACAAAATTGCTTAACATCCCTTTCAAAGGTAAAACTCTATTTGGACCAGAATTGAAAGAGATTATTTCAGACATCACTGGGGGAAAGGGCCACGCCCTTCCACAAGATAGGTCTTTCAAGGCTAAAAATAAGTCTAATTTTCGTTCCTTTCGCAATTTCAGGAACGGACCGGCCTCTAATTCTGCATCCTCTAAGCAAGAGGGTAATGCCTCACAACCCAAACCAGCCTGGAAACCGATGCAAGGCTGGAACAAGGGTAAGCAGGCCAAGAAGCCTGCCGCTGCTAACAAAACAGCATGAAGGAGTAGCCCCCGATCCGGGACCGGATCTAGTGGGGGGCAGACTCTCTCTCTTTGCTCAGGCTTGGGCAAGAGATGTTCAGGATCCCTGGGCGCTAGAAATAGTTTCTCAAGGTTATCTCCTGGAATTCAAGGAACTACCCCCAAGGGGAAGGTTCCACATGTCTCACTTATCCTCAAACCAAATAAAGAGACAGGCATTCTTACATTGTGTAGAAGACCTGTTAAAGATGGGAGTGATACACCCAGTTCCAATAAAGGAACAAGGAATGGGATTTTATTCCAATCTGTTTGTAGTTCCCAAAAAAGAGGGAACTTTCAGACCAATTTTGGATTTGAAGATCCTAAACAAATTTCTCAGGGTACCATCGTTCAAGATGGAAACCATTCGAACGATTCTACCCACTATCCAGGAAAGTCAATTTATGACTACCGTGGATCTAAAGGATGCGTACCTACATATTCCTATCCACAAAGAACATCATCAGTTCCTAAGGTTCGCTTTTCTGGACATGCATTACCAGTTTGTGGCCCTCCCATTCGGGTTAGCCACTGCTCCAAGGATTTTCACAAAGGTGCTAGGGTCCCTTCTAGCGGTTCTAAGACCGAGGGGCATTGCAGTAGTACCTTACTTGGACGACATTCTAATACAAGCGTCGTCCCTGTCAAAAGCAAAGGCTCAGGAGGGGGCGGAGCTAGCCGCGGCCAAGATGGCAGCTTGAATCGGGAGCTCTGGTCTGAGAGATCTGCTAAAGCCCTAAAACTACCGCCATGTCCTAAGCCAGGGTGCAGAAAAAGAGATGTGATACTCCCTAAAGGTGTGAGATATCGATAGACCCAGCTAAAATGCTCTGCATTATACCAGAAGGCAGACCGCACTCGGCGGCGGCCAGATACAGATACATGTGGATGGGGCCTACATATTACAAAAATCTGCTCCAGCAACATTTCAGCACAGCCAAATGGGAATTCGACTGACAGATCACACACTCTCTGCCTATTTTTACCTCCGGTGGGCTCGGTGTTCCCAGAGCTATAATCTACAGGCGGGCCACATCAACTTAAGCTAATATAAACCCTATATACGCTGGCAAGATAAGACGTCAGAGACTGAGTAGCGGATAGCTCTTTCAAATCAGTGAGCTAGGTACACTCCGGAATCATGGACCTAGAGATCTCTCTTTTGAGAGCACTGTGTGCTCGGTTTGATGACCATCGGGCGGACCTAGTCCACACGCTCCATACCGCTATGACATCCGCCTCCATCATGGGTCCCATTACAGTCCTCCATCCTTCCAGCTCTGATGCCCTACCTGATCTCCTGATTGAGTGCAGCTGTATGCCGCCCACCGCGAGCCTTGACACTCCCGCTAAGCCCACTCTTCAAAGAGTACAGGAGCCGAATGACTCCCCACAGTTCTTAGCTTCAGTGATTTTGGAAGGCCTGCAGCCCGGACACTGTGCAGATTTGCCCACAGGCTGTGAGGTGGAGCAACAGGATACGGACACTTGCGATTCTCGAACACTGCTTGCAGATGGCAGCAGAAGCCTTAGATCCGTGAAGAGTGATAATCGCAAGACCTTTTCAGAAAACTTCCATCAAAGTGCACAGCCATTGTCCCCTTATAATCGGATCCCTGGGAACCTGATAATCACAGAACCGATGCCATGTCTCCTTGGATATTATAGAGGGTTATCCCAAATGCTGGGAGGCACTGACAGTAAACCTAATCGAGACTCTGTGAAATTGGGTTTAGGGTAAATCACCCCAGATCCCCAGACAGTGATTGTACAAGTGTGGATTAGGTTCATTTAAATTGTTTAACCACTTTGCCCTCACTGTTGGACGTTACTGGATACTCATCTTGCAATAGCTCTCCAAATGACGAGTCTCTACTCTGAGATTTAGGAAATTATACTCTGTTTTATAAGCCTTGTTAATGTTTTTATGTTTCCTGTAATATATTTAAAATTAGCCTAACATTACTTGTCATTTTAGCATGAGTGAATATGTTTTTATATGTTCCCTCTGTCTGAGCACAAAGGGTTTGTTAAATATTATTACGTTCATGTTAAGAAATAGACATTTGCCCTAACTAAACCAATCCCAAGTGGCACTTTCCTAACTAACTATCACTTAAGAACATATGGTATTTATTTCAATGCAGCTTACTACTGGGTCTTATATACACATTAGCAGGTTACCATATCACTCTGACTCATAACGCATAGTTTATATCATACCCTTGCCCCCACTGCTCAGCAACATGTACCCATTAAGCTTTCAATTCATATGAAGTTCTACTTGATTTACTTATTTACCCATCCGCTAACATTGAAGTTTTAATCTCTAGGATTATCATCTCTCAATCTCTACTCCTACCCTTACCCTACCTACAAAGTGGGACATCTGTTGTCACAATATGTTCTCTGTTGGTTAATTGAATGTATGCCTGATAACTTCCTTACTAGGTTACACAAGTACTTCTAGGTATGGATCTGTTTATAAACTAACGTTTGCTGAAAGGGGTTGATGGCTGTAACTGTTCAAGAAGACCTAATGACTTTTACATATTCTAATTAGCTCTCAGTCTCTAACACATAACTGACAGCCAAGCGAAATAGTACACAATGAAGCCCCTCAACAGTAACCGAGCTCAAGTTGATATAAGAGTATTCATAGGATTTTTTTTTGGGGAGATATAACAACCTGCTTGGTACTCTCAGCAGTAAGCTCTACAGTAGCTTACAGCTCATGTTAGTAGTAACCCTTCTGAATTAATCTAACCCATTTATAGTCTATACACCATCCAGTTTCATTAAGATCCCCCCTCTCCCCCAAGACAAACCCTACATGTCCAGTAGCTATCTCATTCATCCCACGCCCCTCCCTAGAATATATAAATCCACCTCACTGTTAATATAGATACTGCCGGGCCGTGTTCACTGGGAAGGCACGGCTAGGCATAACTCTGATTTTGGTCTAGGATTTATCAGCAGGGGCTAACAGTACACATAAGTAGAGATACCTGTCTATATTCATCTAGGATTTTCACATACCTCATAAACCCCCCCTGTTTCCATCCTTGTTGGGAAGCTATTCTTACTCTTGCTCCTATCCTGGCTTAGCTTAACACACGGTGTAAGTAGTGGGCAATCCTATTTCATAGTATATTTCATGGCTTTGGGTCCTTGAGTTACCTACCTATCCAATATGCAAACTGGCTCCACCCCCCCCACCCTTCCTTTTTTATTATCAAGCGGCTCCTGTCCGCTGTAACCCCCCCTCCCATTAAAATATAGAGCTACCCCCTCCCTAGCCTCAACCGTTCCCGTATGGATATTTGAATATTCTTCTCATAGTGCCAGGGGAGGACCTTTCAAGTATATATTATTCTCATGTTGCTCTATGATAAAACTGAAGTCTTCCTATGAAACAGCCCACACCTCATAGTTACGCTTTTGATATCTGAATATGTTACACTGCTAATTACACAATGTCTTTACTCTTCTGTATCTTTTTTTTTAAGGGCATACCTTATGTAATGTATCTGTTCATGACTTCAATAAAAATTTATTTAAAAAAAAAAAAAGCAAAGGCTCATACAGACATCGTTCTGGCCTTTCTCAGATCACACGGATGGAAGGTGAACATAGAAAAAAGTTCTCTGTCTCCGTCGACAAGAGTTCCCTTCTTGGGAACAATAATAGATTCCTTAGAAATGAGGATTTTTCTGACAGAGGTCAGAAAATCAAAACTTCTAAGCTCTTGTCAAGTTCTTCATTCTGTTCCTCGTCCTTCCATAGCGCAGTGCATGGAAGTAGTAGGGTTGATGGTTGCAGCAATGGACATAGTTCCTTTTGCACGAATTCATCTAAGACCATTACAACTGTGCATGCTCAAACAGTGAAATGGGGATTATACAGACTTGTCTGCAATGATTCAAGTAGATCAGAAGACCAGAGATTCACTCCGTTGGTGGCTGACCCTGGACCATCTGTCCCAGGGAATGAGCTTCCGCAGACCAGAGTGGGTCATTGTCACGACCGACGCCAGTCTAGTGGGCTGGGGAGCGGTCTGGGAATTCCTGAAAGCTCAGGGTCTATGGTCTCGGGAAGAGCCTCTTCTCCCGATAAACATTCTGGAACTGAGAGCGATATTCAATGCTCTCAGGGCTTGGCCTCAACTAGCAAAGGCCAGATTCATAAGGTTCCAATCAGACAACATGACGACCGTTGCGTATATCAATCATCAGGGGGGAACAAGGAGTTCCCTGGCGATGAAAGAAGTGACCAAAATAATTCAATGGGCGGAGGATCACTCCTGCCACCTGTCTGGGAGGCGGATTTTCTGAGTCGTCAGACATTCCATCCGGGGGAGTGGGAACTCCACCCGGAGATCTTTGCCCAAATAACCCAATTATGGGGCATTCCAGACATGGATCTAATGGCGTCTCGTCAGAACTTCAAGGTTCCTTGCTACGGGTCCAGATCCAGGGATCCCAAGGCGACTCTAGTAGATGCACTAATAGCACCTTGGACCTTCAACCTAGCTTATGTATTTCCACCGTTTCCTCTCATTCCCAGGCTGGTAGCCAGGATCAATCAGGAGAGGGCCTCGGTGATCTTGATAGCTCCTGCGTGGCCACGCAGGACTTGGTATGCAGACCTGGTGAATATGTCATCGGTTCCACCATGGAAGCTACCTTTGAGACAGGACCTTCTTGTTCAGGGTCCATTCGAACATCCAAATCTGGTCTCCCTCCAGCTGACGGCTTGGAGATTGAACGCTTGATTCTATCGAAGCGTGGGTTTTCAGATTCTGTGATAGATACTCTGGTTCAGGCCAGAAAACCGGTAACTAGAAAGATTTACCATAAAATATGGAAAAGATATATCTGTTGGTGTGAATCCAAAGGATTCCCATGGAATAAGATAAAAATTCCTAAGATTCTCTCCTTTCTACAAGAAGGTTTGGAGAAAGGATTATCTGCAAGTTCTCTAAAGGGACAGATCTCTGCTTTATCTGTCTTACTACACAAAAGACTGGCAGCTGTGCCAGATGTTCAAGCATTTGTTCAGGCTCTGGTTAGGATCAAGCCTGTTTACAGACCTTTGACTCCTCCCTGGAGTCTAAATCTAGTTCTTTCAGTTCTTCAAGGGGTTCCGTTTGAACCTTTACATTCCATAGATATTAAGTTACTATCTTGGAAAGTTTTGTTTTTGGTTGCTATTTCTTCTGCTAAAAGAGTTTCAGAGTTATCTGCTCTGCAGTGTTCTCCGCCCTATCTGGTGTTCCATGCAGATAAGGTGGTTTTACGTACTAAGCCTGGTTTTCTTCCTAAGGTTGTTTCTAACAAAAATATTAACCAGGAGATAGTTGTACCTTCTTTATGTCCGAATCCAGTTTCAAAGAAGGAACGTTTGTTACACAATTTGGACGTAGTCCGTGCTCTAAAATTCTATTTAGAGGCTACAAAAGATTTCAGACAAACTTCTTCCTTGTTTGTTGTTTATTCTGGTAAAAGGAGAGGTCAGAAAGCGACTTCTACCTCTCTTTCCTTTTGGCTTAAAAGCATCATCCGATTGGCTTATGAGACTGCCGGACGGCAGCCTCCCTAAAGAATCACAGCTCACTCCACTAGGGCTGTGACTTCCACATGGGCCTTCAAGAACGAGGCTTCTGTTGACCAGATATGTAAGGCAGCGACTTGGTCTTCACTGCACACTTTTGCCAAATTTTACAAATTTGATACTTTTGCTTCTTCGGAGGCTATTTTTGGGAGAAAGGTTTTGCAAGCTGTGGTGCCTTCCGTTTAGGTAACCTGATTTGCTCCCTCCCTTCATCCGTGTCCTAAAGCTTTGGTATTGGTTCCCACAAGTAAGGATGACGCCGTGGACCGGACACCTATGTTGGAGAAAACAGAATTTATGCTTACCTGATAAATTACTTTCTCCAACGGTGTGTCCGGTCCACGGCCCGCCCTGGTTTTTTAATCAGGTCTGATGAATTATTTTCTCTAACTACAGTCACCACGGTATCATATGGTTTCTCCTATATATATTTCCTCCTGTCCGTCGGTCGAATGACTGGGTGGGCGGAGCCTAGGAGGGACTATATGGCCAGCTTTGCTGGGACTCTTTGCCATTTCCTGTTGGGGAAGAGATATCCCACAAGTAAGGATGACGCCGTGGACCGGACACACCGTTGGAGAAAGTAATTTATCAGGTAAGCATAAATTCTGTTTTTCCTACGAAACCCCTGTACATAGAATACAGTTTAGGTTATATCGTTTTACAGGTATGGTTTGAAGCAATTTGTCATTATTATCTCTAAATAAAGCTGCAAAAAAGAAGGAAAGAAATGAGCTACTGATGTTTGTAAGAATGATATTACTTTTGCATTGTTAGCTAGCTATTATAAAGCATGAGAGAAAGGAGTACAGCTTTAAAATGTGTTCCGTGAGAAGGTGTCCACACAGGTTGGAGCCTCTTTGAAGAGCAAAGGTTGACTAAAATAGTTTCACAAGGTATATCATTCTGGTTTAACTTAGAGGTGCAGCCCAGCCCGAATAAAGGTGCAATTATCCTTTAATAACGGTTTTGTACATCTAGCCCTAGACATGTTTTGGCCTTTATGGGACTGGTAACTGTTAAACATCTATATCATCTAGGTACCTTGGGCAAGAGGCCCTCATTTAGTTGCCTCCCTAATCTCTGAGGAGGCAAATCTTCAAAGGTCATTTGCACAGAGCCAAAAAAGCAAAGTATACTTTTAAGGTGAACACAGTGACTTACTTTTGTACCCTTCACTATTGACCTTGCTTGCTTCTGACGTTATCAGATATCGTGTCACTATAATAAGCAGTACACACTCATTACACTTTGGTTTTGAAGTTAAGATATCCATAACTTTTATATCGCTAAACCTACAAGATTAATGTTAGTATCTTTTTTACCATTAACGTGATTTAAGTAAAAAAACATTTTAGGCATAAAGTCACAACAGAACTGTTAAAATAGAGCGACAAAGACAATTTACACTTTAAAGGTGTGTAAAGAGTCATTACTCTGACATCCTACCATAATCAGAAGATGAAAAAGTATTTTTAACGCACACACTGGCTATAAAAGAAATCAATTGTAAATGTTTTACTAATTAGATTAAAGGACGACTAAACACAGTAGAATAGCATAATCAAAAATTAAATAATAAATAGAAAATACAAAAGCACTTAGTTTGAATTTCACATGGGTAGTAGATTTGTTTTCTTAAAAATGTAAAAGTTGATTTTATTTTCCTTCCCACTTAATCATGTGACAGCCATCAGCCAATCACAAAATGCATATACGTATATTCTGTGAATTCTTGCACATGCTCAGTAGGAGCTGGTGCTTCAGAAAGTGTGTAAATAAACCTCCAAATCTGCTGTGACCTTCCATGACTGTCGGCACTCCCTGCCTTCCCTCAGTTCAACAAATTCCTTTTTCCATCCAGCTGTTGTCTACCCCAAAACCCTAGTTGTTAATTGCTAACTGCTATGCACTTATATTTGTTAATTTATTACTGTATGTAGCATTATTTATCTTGTTATGATAGAAAAAAAATAAAAAATTTAAAAAATTACTGCACAATAAAAGGTTTCACAATGGCTAAACATATGCAAAGAGAGGTGGAGTAGTGGGTGTGGTGTGGGCGTGTAGTTTGTGGGCGTGTAAGATCAGAAGTGGCGAGTTTCATTTTGCCATGGCTAGTAGTTTATGACTTTAAATTTTGAGCCCTGTGTGTGTGTGTATGTATGTATGTATATATATATATATATATATATATATATATATATATATATATATATATATATATATATATATATATATATATATATAAACTTTTATGATTCGGATAGAGCATGCAGTCTTAATATGTGGAAATTAGTGGCTGCTACTAAAAGTGTCACATGTTCTGCTGCAATAACAGCGGTTCCTGTTCTGATTTACCCCACAAATTAAGTGATGATCTATAACATGGACCCTCCCACAGTGATAAACACTATTTAAACCTTAGTTTATATCATATGATGACATGTTTGTGATTAATTTGTTTTCCCTATAATAGAACAAATGCAATTAGACTGATAAACACAACAAGCACATGTATATTTAAGTGACTTAAAGGGACAGTCTACTCCAGAATTTCTATTGTTTAAAAAGTTAGATAATCCCTTTATTACCCATTCCCTAGTTTTGCATAACCAACACTGTGATATTAATACACTTATTACCTCTGTGATTACCTTGTATCTAAGCCTCTGCAGACTGCCTCCTTATCTCAGATCTTTTGACAGACTTGCATTTCAGGCAATTAGTGCTGACTCTTAAAGAACTCCAAGTGCATGAGCACAATGTTATTTATATTAAACACATGAACTAGTGCCCTCTAGCTGTGAAAAACTGTCAAATGCATTCAGATAAGAGGTGGCCTTCAAGGGCTTAGAAATTAGCATATGAGACTACCTAGGTTTAGCTTTCAACTAAGAATACTAAGAGAACAAAGCAAATTTGATGATAAAAGTAAATTAGAAAGTTGTTTAAAATGACATGCCCTATCTGAATCATGAAAGTTTAATTTTGACTTTACTATCCCTCTACACTTTCAAGATTCAGGTAGAGCATGTATTTTTTAAAAAACGTTCCTATTTATTTCTGTTATCAAGTTTGCGTGATTTTTTTGGTATCTTTTATTGAAGAGTAAAACTAGGTAGGCTCATTAGCGCTCAGGAGTGTGCACGTGTCTTTAGTATGCTATGGCAGCAGTGTTTTGCAACATTGTATAACAAATCTACAAATAATGTTGCAAATCACTGCAGCCATAGCATACATGTATAGGATGAAAAGGCACCCTGTAGACTTCTTGGCCTTTCTACAAGATGTTACAAGATCATATACTCACCAGAACATACTGTATATCACCTAGCCTGTTTATCAAATGTATTTATTCTACCAAAAAAATGACTCCTTTTTATTTATTTATTTTACAATAGCTAAAATCAATATTTCCATATATTGTCTTAAGGGCAAGTATACCTTTTTTAGATTTTTTTTTTATCTGAAAAATATGTTCATCTGAAGCAAATGTTAAAGTTCTATAATTACTTTTTCTTTCCAGTTTCCTGCAGCATTTGAGTTTAATGAGCTTTTCCTTATCACAATATTGGATCATCTTTACAGTTGTCTATTTGGAACATTTTTGTATAATTGTGAACAGCACAGAATGAAAGAGGTATGTACTAGTTTATTTTTTTTATTAATCACCTTACAAATGTATCTTTAAACCAAGTTTATGAATCCCTTTCCTTTCTGCAGAATCTGCAGTCTTGTTTTACACTGTTTCTTGTCTGTGATGCATTTTTATTACTGTCTTTTATTTATTATTTAGCACCATTCCCCCGCCCCCCCCCCCCTTCACTGCAAAAAAGGCACAGTGAATGCAAAGAGAAACAAAATGATACAGTGTTATAAGCATGTGACTTACTTGTGGCATTTAAAGTTTATATTAGAAAATATGTTCTCATCCTACTAGTACTGTACTTTTAAATACCATGAAATTAAAGAAACACAATTTAATTCACAATTTATTTTAAAATTATGGATACAGAATTTGCTTTTGTGGTATTGGCTACTTTTCCTTTAACTTGAATATGATAAAGTGTTTCTCCATGCAAGAGATACTGGAGTACATTCTTTGGTAGCAGAACCTTGACTGTCCTACATGCCGCATGTGGTTGCTGCTTGATATGCTGGAAATCATTTATATTTGTCAGTAAGATATAAAAAAAACAGGCCTTTCAAGGGATGTGTCCTTGGGCTGCAAAACTCAGCAAATTTTCTGGGGGGGGGGGGGAGTTCCAGTTTTTAGTGCTTTAAAAAAAAATATTTTGTATACAGATTGTTTACCGTGCAGTCATTAATTTTTAATGCAAATAAAAAAATAAGTTCATGTCCTTTTTAATATTGGTAATGTGCTGCCTCACTTTAAAAAAAAATAGACCATAATCGTAGATAATATTTTCACTCTATTGTGACAATATGTGCTGGGTTAAAAAAAAACCAAATCTGTAAACCAATAATATACTGCACAATTTAGCTTCCTTGGAGATACAGTGCTTGTAAATTGCCTGTAAATATGTGGTACATATAGAGCTGCAACAACAACTCAAAATATTCGATTATGAAAATAGTTGTCAATGAGTATCATTATTGATTAGTTGGTCTGCACACAGCTAATAAACTCAGATGAACTCCTGCACATGGCATTGTGTTTTATGGTTATGTCCTTAGCCTAAAGGACGTCTACAGATGTTTACTTTCACTTATTCAGGACAGTATAAGTTTATTATTAAGTGTACAACTACTCCTGGCTTATGTGCAACCCAGAAGTAAATAGGAGTCGTCATTTGGATTGTTTATATTAAATCAGGTGATTTGGGATTATGCTTTGCATGATTAAGTGCTGAGCTTGTTATTTACACCTAGCCCTAGATTGATGGGGGTTGTTATTTGAATTGATGTGCACTATTATCTGTTTGTACAATTATCAACTGATCACTTGCTATTGCTGATTATATGTACTGTATAGATAAATGTGTAAGGCTTTGTCCTGTTTTTGATGTATAGTCCTTAGCGCTTCTGACTTTTTTTTAAAATAGTTTTCTTTTATATTTTTAATAAATTGTGATATGTACCAGATTCAACCTCTATAAGTATATATATTTGTTATTTTATGAGCGTACTAGATATTTTTTCCCTAACCTTATAGCTGGTTATTTACCATTGCATATAGATATTTAAGATTTTTTTATGTTAGAATGAAGTCCAGGCTTATTTTATTAAGAGGCTCCTTGCCATGGAGGAAAACCCTTTGCATTGGTGGAGCTAACAAAGATAAATATCCCACCCTGGCGACATTGGCAAACTCCTACTTATGCATCACAGGCACCTCAGCACCATCTCAGCGCCTCTTCTCTGCTGCAGGCAAAATAGCTTGCAAAAAGAGAGCCAGCCTCAGCCAGGAGCACGTGGTCTTGTTGACATTTTTGCATTTAAATGCAAAGTTTCTGAAAGAGTTATTGGCCGAATGTTATAAACAGTGATAGTCTACCTCTTTCTAGTTCTATCTCTTTTCAAACAGTTTGTGGTTTTGTTTTAATTAATTATAAAAATGTACTCTGCTGCTTACAAAATTGGACAGTTATGTCAATGTCAAGTTTTAGTCTGAAGTTTTATATTTGTAACCATGTGCATTTTATTTTAAATAAAGGATTTTTTTTTTTCCGATTAGTTGAAAAAATAATCTGCCGATTTAATTGATTATGAAAATAATCATTAGTTGCAGCGCTAGTTACATATTTGTAAACCTAAAAGGGTTTTCTTTCATGTAATTAACAAGAGTCCATGAGCTAGTGACGTATGGGATATACATTCCTACCAGGAGGGGCAAAGTTTCCCAAACCTTAAAATGCCTATAAATACACCCCTCACCACACCCACAAATCAGTTTTACAAACTTTGCCTCCGATGGAGGTGGTGAAGTAAGTTTGTGCTAGATTCTACGTTGATATGCGCTCCGCAGCAAGTTGGAGCCCGGTTTTCCTCTCAGCGTGCAGTGAATGTCAGAGGGATGTGAGGAGAGTATTGCCTATTGAATGCAGTGATCTCCTTCTACGGGGTCTATTTCATAAGGTTCTCTGTTATCGGTCGTAGAGATTCATCTCTTACCTCCCTTTTCAGATCGACGATATACTCTTATATTTACCATTTCCTCTACTGATTCTCGTTTCAGTACTGGTTTGGCTTTCTACAAACATGTAGATGAGTGTCCTGGGGTAAGTAAGTCTTATTTTCTGTGACACTCTAAGCTATGGTTGGGCACTTTATTTATAAAGTTCTAAATATATGTATTCAAACATTTATTTGCCTTGACTCAGAATGTTCAACTTTCCTTATTTCCAGACAGTCAGTTTCATATTTGGGATTATGCTTCAATTATCATATTTTTCTTACCTCAAAAAATTTGACTTTTTTCCCTGTGGGCTGTTAGGCTCGCGGGGGCTGAAAATGCTTCATTTTATTGCGTCATTCTTGGCGCGGACTTTTTTGGCGCAAAAATTCATTTCCGTTTCCGGCGTCATACGTGTCGCCGGAAGTTGCGTCATTTTTTTGACGTTATTTTGCGCCAAAAATGTCGGCGTTCCGGATGTAGCGTCATTTTTGGCGCCAAAAAGCATTTAGGCGCCAAATAATGTGGGCGTCTTATTTGGCGCCAAAAAAATATGGGCGTCGCTTTTGTCTCCACATTATTTCAGTCTCATTTTTCATTTGCTTCTGGTTGCTAGAAGCTTGATGTTTGGCATTTTTTTCCCATTCCTGAAACTGTCTTATAAGGAATTTGATCTATTTTGCTTTATATGTTGTTTTTTCTCTTACATATTGCAAGATGTCTCACGTTGCATCTGAGCCAGAAGATACTACAGGAAAACCTCTGCCTGCTGGATCTACCAAAGCTAAGTGTATCTGCTGTAAACTTTTGGTAGCTATTCCTCCAGCTGTTGTTTGTATTAAATGTCATGACAAACTTGTTAATGCAGATAATATTTCCTTTAGTGATGTACCATTGCCTGTTGCAGTTCCCTCAACATCTAAGGTGCAGAATGTTCCTGATAACATAAGAGATTTTGTTTCTGAATCCATAAAGAAGGCTTTGTCTGTTATTTCTCCTTCTAGTAAACGTAAAAAGTCTTTTAAATCTTCTCTCTCTACAGATGAATTTTTAAATGAACACCATCATTCTGATTCTTTGGACTCTTCTGGTTCAGAGGATTCTGTCTCAGAGATTGATGCTGATAAATCTTCATATTTATTTAAGATGGAATTTATTCGCTCTTTACTTAAAGAAGTACTAATTGCTTTAGAAATAGAGGATTCTAGTCCTCTTGATACTAATTCTATTCGTTTGGATAAGGTTTTTAAAGCTCCTGCGGTTATTCCAGAAGTCTTTCCTGTTCCTAATGCTATTTCTGCAGTAATTGCTAAGGAATGGGATAGATTGGGTAATTCATTTACTCCTTCTAAACGTTTTAAGCAATTATATCCTGTTCCGCCTGACAGATTAGAATTTTGGGACAAAATCCCTAAAGTTGATGGGGCTATTTCTACCCTTGCTAAACGTACTACCATTCCTACATCAGATGGTACCTCGTTTAAGGATCCTTTAGATAGAAAAATTGAATCTTTTCTAAGAAAAGCTTATCTATGTTCAGGTAATCTTCTTAGACCTGCTATATCATTGGCTGATGTTGCTGCAGCTTCAACTTTTTGGTTGGAAACTCTAGCGCAACAAGTAACAAATCGTGATTCTCATGATATTATTATTCTTCTCCAGCATGCTAATAATTTCATCTGTGATGCCATTTTTGATATTATTAGAGTTGATGTTAGATTTATGTCTCTGGCTATCTTAGCCAGAAGAGCTTTATGGCTTAAGACTTGGAATGCTGATATGGCTTCTAAATCAACTCTACTTTCCATTTCTTTCCAGGGAAACAAATTATTTGGTTCTCAGTTGGATTCTATTATTTCAACTGTTACTGGTGGGAAAGGAACTTTTTTACCACAGGATAAAAAGTCTAAAGGTAAAAACAGGGCTAACAATCGTTTTCGTTCCTTTCGTTTCAACAAAGAACAAAAGCCTGATCCTTCGTCCTCAGGAGCAGTTTCAGTTTGGAAACCATCCCCAGTCTGGAATAAATCCAAGCCTGCTAGAAAGGCAAAGCCTGCTTCTAAGTTCACATGAAGGTACGGCCCTCATTCCAGTTCAGCTGGTAGGGGGCAGGTTACGTTTTTTCAAAGAAATTTGGATCAGTTCTGTTCACAATCTTTGGATTCAGAACATTGTTTCGGAAGGGTACAGAATTGGTTTCAAGATGAGACCTCCTGCAAAGAGATTTTTTCTTTCCCATGTCCCAGTAAATCCAGTGAAAGCTCAAGCATTTCTGAATTGTGTTTCAGATCTAGAGTTGGCTGGAGTAATTATGCCAGTTCCAGTTCCGGAACAGGGGATGGGGTTTTATTCAAATCTCTTCATTGTACCAAAGAAGGAGAATTCCTTCAGACCAGTTCTGGATCTAAAATTATTGAATCGTTATGTAAGGATACCAACGTTCAAGATGGTAACTGTAAGGACTATATTGCCTTTTGTTCAGCAAGGGAATTATATGTCCACAATAGATTTACAGGATGCATATCTGCATATTCCGATTCATCCAGATCATTATCAGTTCCTGAGATTCTCTTTTCTAGACAAGCATTACCAATTTGTGGCTCTACCGTTTGGCCTTGCTACAGCTCCAAGAATTTTCACAAAGATTCTCGGTGCCCTTCTGTCTGTAATCAGAGAACAGGGTATTGTGGTATTTCCTTATTTGGACGATATCTTGGGAAGCGGATTATCTCAGTCGCCAAACGTTGCATCCGGGCGAATGGTCTCTTCACCCAGAGGTATTTCTTCAGATTGTTCAAATGTGGGGGCTCCCAGAGATAGATCTGATGGCCTCTCATCTAAACAAGAAACTTCCCAGGTATCTGTCCAGATCCCGGGATCCTCAGGCGGAGGCAGTGGATGCATTATCACTTCCTTGGAAGTATCATCCTGCCTATATCTTTCCGCCTCTAGTTCTTCTTCCAAGAGTAATCTCCAAGATTCTGAGGGAATGCTCGTTTGTTCTGCTAATAGCTCCGGCATGGCCTCACAGGTTTTGGTATGCGGATCTTGTCCGGATGGCATCTTGCCAACCATGGACTCTTCCGTTAAGACCAGACCTTCTGTCTCAAGGTCCTTTTTTCCATCCGGATCTGAAATCCTTAAATTTAAAGGTATGGAGATTGAACGCTTGATTCTTGGTCATAGAGGTTTCTCTGACTCCGTGATTAATACTATGTTACAGGCTCGTAAATCTGTATCTCGAGAGATATATTATAGAGTCTGGAAGACTTATATTTCTTGGTGTCTTTCTCATCATTTTTCTTGGCATTCTTTTAGAATACCGAGAATTTTACAGTTTCTTCAGGATGGTTTAGATAAGGGTTTGTCCGCGAGTTCTTTGAAAGGACAAATCTCTGCTCTTTCTGTTCTTTTTCACAGAAAGATTGCTATTCTTCCTGATATTCATTGTTTTGTACAAGCTTTGGTTCGTATAAAACCTGTCATTAAGTCAATTTCTCCTCCATGGAGTTTGAATTTGGTTTTGGGAGCTCTTCAAGCTCCTCCGTTTGAACCTATGCATTCATTGGACATTAAATTACTTTCTTGGAAAGTTTTGTTCCTTTTGGCCATCTCTTCTGCTAGAAGAGTTTCTGAATTATCTGCTCTTTCGTGTGAGTCTCCTTTTCTGATTTTTCATCAGGATAAGGCGGTGTTGCGAACTTCTTTTGAATTTTTACCTAAAGTTGTGAATTCCAACAACATTAGTAGAGAAATTGTGGTTCCTTCATTATGTCCTAATCCTAAGAATTCTAAGGAGAAATCATTGCATTCTTTGGATGTTGTTAGAGCTTTGAAATATTATGTTGAAGCTACGAAATCTTTCCGTAAGACTTCTAGTCTATTTGTTATCTTTTCCGGTTCTAGGAAAGGCCAGAAAGCTTCTGCCATTTCTTTGGCATCTTGGTTGAAATCTTTAATTCATCTTGCCTATGTTGAGTCGGGTAAAATTCCGCCTCAAAGAATTACAGCTCATTCTACTCGGTCAGTTTCTACTTCCTGGGCGTTTAGGAATGAAGCTTCGGTTGACCAGATCTGCAAAGCAGCAACTTGGTCCTCTTTGCATACTTTTACTAAATTCTACCATTTTGATGTATTTTCTTCTTCTGAAGCAGTTTTTGGTAGAAAAGTTCTTCAGGCAGCGGTTTCAGTTTGAATCTTCTGCTTATGTTTTTTGTTAAACTTTATTTTGGGTGTGGATTATTTTCAGCAGGAATTGGCTGTCTTTATTTTATCCCTCCCTCTCTAGTGACTCTTGTGTGGAAAGATCCACATCTTGGGTAGTCATTATCCCATACGTCACTAGCTCATGGACTCTTGTTAATTACATGAAAGAAAACATAATTTATGTAAGAACTTACCTGATAAATTCATTTCTTTCATATTAACAAGAGTCCATGAGGCCCACCCTTTTTTGTGGTGGTTATGATTTTTTTGTAAAGCACAATTATTCCAATTCCTTATTTTATATGCTTCGCACTTTTTTTCTTATCACCCCACTTCTTGGCTATTCGTTAAACTGATTTGTGGGTGTGGTGAGGGGTGTATTTATAGGCATTTTAAGGTTTGGGAAACTTTGCCCCTCCTGGTAGGAATGTATATCCCATACGTCACTAGCTCATGGACTCTTGTTAATATGAAAGAAATGAATTTATCAGGTAAGTTCTTACATAAATTATGTTATTCTAATGCCATGCAAAGTGGTTACATACACAGGTAAAGTCCCGCTCAGGAGCTACCAGCCTTGCAGCTGTAAAGCAGGACACTGTCAGCCAGCCAATGAGTTAATAGACCCACCAGTAACTGCTGTGTGCTGCAAAGGATCTGCAATTCGTGCAACTCCAGAGTGGGACTTTACCTATGTGTTATCTAGGGCCAGTAATACAAAATGTACACACTCTAAGAAATTTGAGCATCTAAATGTTATAGTTATATTATAAATATAATAAACTCAAAACAGTATTGCCCATAACATTTTAATTGTGCATAATTAAACAAAACATATACAATACCCTTTTAATTATTATTTTGCCTGTTTTTACCTAGTGGTCTCCCCCAAGGCAGAACATAGAGTGATCTGAGATGTCATCGCAGAAAATGAAGCATGTCTGCAGAAAGAACAGGAACTGTTAGCACTTTAAATTTTCAGTGTTGCTCCACATTAGGCTATTCTTTTTATACAGAGCTATTTTCTGGCTGCATTGTATAAGTTTTCCTTAACACAGTGCATCCAGAGCAAAGTGCTGTTTGAAGTCAACATTCAAATATGCAGTAGTGCTGCAAAGCAGCAGTTCATTGATTGTTGTCTGGCTCTGAGATTTTTGCAATCTCGTTCCCTAGCTTTTCACAGTCTGCAAAGCTGTTTTTCTCTGAATGTAAGATGTTCGTATGAGCGATGCAACTTTTTTATTATTACATTTTTATGTTAGAATAAAAGAAAAGGAAACAAATTAATTCAAGAGACATTTTACAATTACTTTTTTTGTCTGCAGCTAATTTGCAATGCAATTTTCAACTACTGCACTAGATTATACAACTTTAAATATTGCTTTATTCTCCAGTTAACCAACACATTGCAGTTGATCTGGTGCTTTAGTGTAACTGACAAATTTACAATTTTATTTTATTTAAAAATGACCTGCAGAAAAATTTACACTAAAAAAATCTCATTGCAGAAAGTGAAAAAAAGTTCTGTCTCTGGGGTGGTCTCCATTCCTCCCAGAGAGGGTGGAGTGCATTCAGTGGAATGCAGAACATTGACACTCCCACATGCTGCACAATGATTGGTTGATATGTACAGGAGTCCCTAGTTGGCTACATCAAAGGAAGTAACATAATCAGCATTCAAGAGACTTTTCAAATGGATGTAAGAGGTCTGCAAAACGAGGCATATTTATCAAACAAAATAACAGTTTAAATGCTTTTAAAGCATTGTTTTGCATGCAGATCTTTTGCAATGCAGTGAATTATACTTTAACCCCTTAATGACCACAGCACTTTTCCATTTTCTGTCCGTTTGGGACCAAGGCTATTTTTACATTTTTGAGGTGTTTGTGTTTAGCTGTAATTTTCCTCTTACTCATTTACTGTACCCACACATATTATATATTGTTTTTCTCGCCATTAAATGGACTTTCTAAAGATACCATTATTATCATCATATCTTATAATTTACTATAATTTTTTTATAAAATATGGGGGAAAATGGAAAAAAACACACTTTTTCTAACTTTGACCCCCAAAACACCAAAAAACACCCATGCTAAATAGTTTCTAAATTTTGTCCTGAGTTTAGAAATACCCAATGTTTACATCTTCTTTGCTTTTTTTTGTAAACTATAGGGCCATAAATACAAGTAGCACTTTGCTATTTCCAAACCACTTCTTTTCAAAATTAGCGCTAGTTACATTAGAACACTGATATCTTTCAGGAATCTCTGAATATCCATTGACATGTATATATTTTTTTTTAGTAGACAACCCAAAGTATTGATCTAGGCCCATTTTGGTATATTTCATGCCACCATTTCACCGCCAAATGCGATCAAATACAAAAAATCTTTCACTTTTTCACAAATTTTTTAACAAACTTTTGGTTTCTAACTTAAATTATTTACAAACAGCTTGTGCAATTATGGCATAAATGGTTGTAAATTCTTCTCTGGGATCCCCTTTGTTCAGAAATAGCAGACATATATGACTTTGGCGTTGCTTTTTGGTAATTAGAAGGCCGCTAAATGCCACTGCGCACCACACGTGTATTATGCCCAGCAGTGAAGGGGTTAATTAGGGAGCATGTAGGGAGCTTTTTGGGGTAGTTTTAGCTTTAGTGTAGTGTAGTAGACAACCCCAAGTATTGATCTAGGCCAATTTTGGTATATTTCATGCCACCATTTCACCGCCAAATGCGATCAAATTAAAAAAAACGTTAAATTTTTTTCAATTTTAGGTTTCTCACTGAAATTATTTACAAACAGCTTGTGCAATTATTTCACAAATGGTTGTAAATGCTTCTCTAGGATCCCCTTTGTTCAGAAATAGCAGACATATATGGCTTTGGCATTGCTTTTTGGTAATTAGAAGGCCTCTAAATGCCGCTGCGCATCACACGTGTATTATGGCTAGCAGTGAAGGGGTTAATTATGTAGCTTGTAGGGAGCTTGCAGGGTTAATTTTATCTTTAGTGTAGAGCTCAGCCTCCCACCTGAAACATCAGACCCCCTGATCCCTCCCAAACAGCTCTCTTCCCTCCCCCACCCCACAATTGTCCCCGCCATCTTAAGTACTGGCAGAAACTCTGCCAGTACTAAAATAAAAAGATATTTGGCCTTTTTTTTTTTTAAAGCATATTTACATATGCTGATATGTAGGATCCCCCCTTAGACCCCAACCTCACTGATCCCCCCTCCAAACAGCTCTCTAACCCTTCCCCTCTGCCTTAATGGGCGCCATCTTGGGTACTGGCAGCTGTCTGCCAGTACCCAGTTTAGTAAAAAATGTGCCTTTTTTTAAAAATAAATGCCCTTTTCTGTAGTGTAGCTTTCCCCCCCCACCAAGACCAACCCTCAACCCCTTCCAGATCCCTTAGATTCAATTTGTAATGCTTAATTTTTTATTTTTTTTACTTTTAACTTTATTATTTTTCTGTAGTGTAGCGGTTCCCACCCGTGCGCGCCCCCGTAGGCCCCGCCCACGATCCCGCCCCCCTCCACTCCACACAGAGCATCGATGACCGCCCACCCGCCTCCCACGTAAGCTCCCACCCACCAACGATACCGGCCATCGATGTCCGGTGCAGAGAGGGCCACAGAGTGGCTCTCTCTGCATCGGATGGCCAAGGGGGGTTATTGCAGGATGCCTCCATATCGAGGCATCACTGCAATAACCGGAAAGCAACTGGAAGCGAGCAGGATCGCTTCCAGCTGCTTTCCAGACCAAGGACGTACGCCACACGTCCTCGGTCATTAACTGTATTTTTTTTTGAGGACGTGTGGCTTACGTCCTTGGTCGTTAAGGGGTTAAAGGGTTATTATAGTCAAAAACTTCCACCCTTTAATCCATTAGAGCATGTCATTTTACAACTATCCATCCTTTTCTACTGTGTGTTTAACCCCTGCAAATGGGTTAAACACACAGTAGAAGTGCCACTCAGTGATTGGAAGAGCATTGAGTTCCATTCTGGGCCATCAGTGTTCTACAGGTCCCAAGAGGCACTCCTACTGTGTGTTTAACCCCATTGCTGGAGTTATATACACAGTAGAGCAGGGTCAATAGTTGTAAAATTACCATCTCTAATGGATTAGAGCAAGTGATTTTTCTACTATTATGGCCCTTTAATATCTTTTTTTAAGATTGCCCTTTTAAAAGCCATGTTATATATTATTCTTCACACTTTAAAGGGACACTAAATACATATTATGCACCTCCCTCTAATCATGGGTGCTGCCGTTATGGAACCTAGGTTACACTGCAGGTATCTGAAGGAGAGTTGCTGCACATGTGCAAACAGGTCAGCACTGGAATTTAGTAAAAGATGGATTACAACATGGCAGCTCCCATGACTAGAGGGAGGAGGGGAAGAACACTAAGCTTATAAAATGTATTTTGTGTTTAATGTCCGTTTTAATATTATATAGCTTTGTTTTAGTGGTGCTTCTTCAGCTCCTAAACATATCTTTATTTCAATTCACCCAAGAAAATGTTCTTATATGTAATTGTGTTATGATGAAATCTGAAAAGCTTTTACTATTTGTGTTAGTTTTGGTAGCTGTCACTTAAGTTCTTTTACTTACCAAAATAATATTTCCTGGTCAGATCAGTAAGAATTTGTGCCATATGAGTTGTTTATGGTACACAACTACTTTCTGATTGACATTTTTTTAAACTGAACTATCATATTGCCACAAGATGGAGCTCAAAGTATTTATTGCTGCTGTTCAAATACACACACATTATTATTATTATTATTCTGCACAGCGCTTTAATTCAGATTTGTTTCCAGAATATCACTTATTGTTCTCATGCTGTAGTTTCATTCCAGTACAATGAGGATATATCGTCCAGTGGTAATTGGGTGCTTCAGGTGCAGCTGTTTAACAGAGCGTGAAGCTGCAGCCCTGCAGCTGACTGAGAAATTAGTATTTTGCTTGTATTTAAAAAATGAAAGTTGCTTTTCTTTATTGAACATAAGCATTGTATGCGTTGTCAACCTTTCTTCAAGTCGTCGTCGTCATAGATTTGAATCGGAATGACCCACATACTGTAACACATAATTTGGTTGTAAATTGTGGAACAAATAAGTATGCTGGCTTAGTTGATAAATGATATCATTGTTTCTCTGTGATTCGGTTTCATAACCCAGTCTGCAGAGCTACTGACACATCAGGTTTGTAGGATTTTCTGCAGCACAGATTATATAATCAGAAAGTGTGGTTATCTAACCTGTTATCATCCAAAGTAACAACAAAGCTGACTTGGTAGCTGGTCCTGAGGACTGGGGAAACCCTGCTCTGTAGAGCTATGAGTAGTTGAATACAAGTTGCCCATCATGCAGCAGGATAGGGAAAAGATAGGTATATACACTTGTTTAGTTTAGGTAGAAAAAGGCTAAGTACTGTTTACAATATCAACACCATTTAAAAAAAAAAACTACAAAAAAACACTTCTGTAAACTGTGCAGCATTTATTTACCTCTGTTTCTCCATTGCTGCCTCCCAGAGTACTCTAGTCCTCATCTGAATACTAAGCAGCTGCCTCACTCACATCCTTGCTGTTTAATATCCCAGGATTATACATGTGTCTGACTGCTATTTACAATGTAAAGGGACAGTGGCAGCAAACCTCTGGCTCCTGGTACTTCCCCTCCTCTCTTGTGGTAAACTCTTGCTTGTGCACAGTGTCCTGACAGAGTCCTGATGCATTTTGTTTTTGAATAAACTCCTCTAACTATGCAAGCACTTCCCTTGTGATCTCCTGATCCAATACTGCTTGCTGCCTCTATACAAATAGCTGATTCACTCCTTATAACAACCCCTGTGTAAATCGTGTTTTTATTCAAACACCTGATAGATTATTAACTGTACATTCCATGTTTACACATACTTCTATACTGCTCTTATTTAAGTACAAACTGCATTCTACATGTGCATCACATTGCAATCTTTTGGGGACTGTACTTATTACATTGTAAGCCTTTTATCTTAATAGCAGCAGCATGAGAGTTCACAGCTATAGATTTCAGTTGGGCAGTCAGTACACATCCCGTTTAGTAGTATATATGTTTGCAGTTTGCCAAGTATGTACCCTTTTTATTGTTTTCATATCTATTTGTGCTGAATTTTTGTCCATAAACCAAGCTCAAATACTAAAATTGAATACATCTATAAGCCATTACCTCCTCTATCTCTAATGTTGTGTGGGTTCTGAGCATAAACTAGGCCTGTTCTGTAGGGGGTGAAAGAGAAAAAGAGCTGTGCCAGAGTTTGAGAAAGGAAAGAGCTGTTCTTGGGCATATGGAAAGACAGAAAGACCCTCTATACAGGTACAATATAACATAAGAGCCCTCCATTGTGTTTCAAGGGAAGGATGGATGATAGGCTGGCCTGGTCTACTCTTCCTGCCTGTTCAGCCACTTTGAGAGGGCTTATTTACAGCAGTTTTACAAAGAAGCATTTGCTATTTGCTGAATAAGGAATTCAGCAAATAGCAGAGGTTTCTCAAACACATTATATGTGGGTAGAGTATTGCATTTTATGTAAATGAAATTAATTATCTGGTATAAGATGAAAGGAACATAAGTAAAGCATTGCTGTGCTTTTATATTACAGGACCTACACACACAGACAATATCTTTGTGGGCCTACATTAATAGTCACGTGGATGAATTCACAAATCCTTTTTATGTGAACTATGAACACCATGTACTTTATCCAGTTGCCAGTCTGAGCCACTTGGAACTATGGGTCAATTATTACATTAGATGGAACCCTAGAACGAGACCACAGGTATTGTATTTACATTGTTCAATGTCTCTTCTCCTAAAACCTAGTTTGCTTATTTATATTAAGTTTATTTGTATATGCATTTCTTTTTCTGCTCACCTTAAAGGGACATGAAATCCAAAAAAAATCATGATTCAGATAGAACAAGCAATTTTCTAATTTACTTCTGTTATTAAATTTCCTTTGTTCTCTTGGTATCTTTTGTTGAAAAACAGGAATGTATGCTCAGCCGCGTACATGTGTCTGGTGTATTATATGGCAACAGTTTTGCAAGAATGTTATCCGCAGCACTATTTCCTGCCATTTTGTGCTCCAGACACCTTCCTAGGTATCTCTTCAACAAATACTACAATGGAAACAAAAACAATTTGATAATAGAAGTAAACTGGAATTTATTTTTAAATGGTTAGCTCTGTCGGAATAAAAAAAAATGGGTTTAATATCCCTTTTACATACCAGTGTCAGAGAGATAACCTTATGGATACTTATGGATTTAAACAGCTTTTTAGTGAATTAACTGAAATATTCTAATATTAATAAGTACTATACATGTAAGAGACACAGCTGGTGTATCTTGATAGCTGGGATCCTCATTTTATCTAACTTTGCAAATTGATCATATCATCTGCGTTTGGCAGCACATTTGGACAACAATCTTACAGAGATGTTCCCTGTTTGTAGAATCAGTGTGTAATACTGACACAGGAGGTAAAGGCTGGTGATGCTCAGCAATATAACTCATAAAGGGACATGAAAGTCAAGGTTGATAGCATACACAGTTTACTTTTAGTCCCAAATTTAATTCATTCTCTTGGTAATCCTTTTGGGGAAGAGCATACCTTGGTATACTCAGGAGCATGTCTTGAGAATTATATATTGTCTGTTTTAAAGGGACATTGTATACTAGATTGATCTTTGCATAAGTGTTTTATAGATGATCCATTTATATAGGCTATCTGGGGGTGTTTTTGTAACAATGCATAGTTTTGCTTATTTTTAAATAACATTGTGTTGATTTTCAGACTCCTAACCAAGCCCCAAAGTTTTAGATGTATATGGACTTCTATTCAAGTATGCATTTTGTTCCCTTCATGAGAAGCCAGATTTTTTATTAAAAGTTGGCTTTCATGTTGGCTTTCATGTTGCTTGCCCTATATCATGGAAATCTTAGTGAGTAGCAGTGTACATATTGTGGAGATGGATGAGTAATAAATCAATCACGATTCACTCATTAAATATTTTATTGCCTACACTACAAACAGTACTGAGTCTGACTCTGTCAGCCAGCGATGTTTCAGTGGCTGTGGCAGTGCCCTACCTGAGTTGTCCCCCTGCTCCACTCGGTCTCCAGTGCTCATGCTCCACCGATCAGTGAGTCTCCTCCCGGCTGTCACTTCTCTTCTTCTAACCTAACCGGGCTAACCCCCATTGCCGCCTGGCCTGGGAGATCACGTGCGCATGTGCGTGACTCCCTCAAGCCATGTGCGGCATGCCATCATAGTAGACAGGAAGGTGGCTGGTCGAAAACGTCACGTGACCTCGGTGAAAAGCCAGTCATGTGACCACTTGGCAGTAAGCCAGCCCCCCTTTTAAAAATTAAATTATTTTTTTAAAGCCTGGCCATATATTCAGTGCAGTGGCCAAGTGCTGCCCCCCAAAATTTGCCGCAATAGGTACCGGCCTTGACATTAATACTTGAAGGGATACAGGTAAGGAAAACTTGTTATAGTTTTCATAAACTACATTGTTTTCTCAGCAGCAGCAAGGCCATTGTAACTTTATTGTTGCTATCCTTGTTATATTAGGTTTTGTTTTTTGCAACATATATTATTCACTATTTGACTATTTAAGTGAAAGTCAATCCTAGCGTTATACACGACTATTGAAACAAATAAAGGGGACTTTCATTCATGAAGTATTTACCTCTTAGCCAATAGCCGTGCTGTAAATCCGGCTTGGTGCCCATGGGAGCCGGATTTACCACACGGCTATTGGCTAAGAGGTGAAAACGTCACCTCTTAGCCAAATTTTTTTTTAGCCGTGGGCTGCTGTACCAGGTAAAAACGGCGATCCATTCAAACAAATAAAGGAGCTTTCTACATGAAGTATCTTATACTTCATGAATGAAAGTCCCCTTTATTTGTTTCAATAGTCAATCCTTGCGTTTGTACAACGCTAGGATTTACTTTTACTTTAAATTAAATAAACTCTTGAAAGATGAAATCAGTCATAATATGCCTTCATATATTTAGTCAAATAAATGGTCTTTATTGTTATTTGTTTAATATATTACTTCCCTAGAGGCTGGTTTGTTTATATGCTATATTTTCCCTTCAAACACAATTCACTAAAACTACAGTCCTGTTCTGTACAGGCAGACATTCTCTCTTGTTCAGCTTAGATTTGGTAGAAACTTCCCAGAATACTTTAGGGCTATTCCTGTTCTCTATTGGTCCCCCTAATCTGGTTTCATTTCTCCTGCTGTTTACTTTAAAGTAGAGCTTTCTATTAAAGGGCTAACCCCTGATCTATATAAGAATGCATTTTTTCAGTTCACACCCTGACATGTAGTCCAAGACACTAGTGTTTCCAAGTCAAATTCCATGGATTTCGTGACCATTTCACTTTCATCTGGATCATGTCTGCCTTTCTGTCAAAAATTAGGATGAAAAGATTGCCAAATACATTTAAATATGTAATTCAGGTCAATAACATAAAAATAAAGTTTAATGTGATTTTGATTGCACTGAAAACACAAGGTTACAGCTATTTTAACAGTTAAATACGGCCTTTGCCTATAAGTTTACTTGACAATACTTTCAATTTAAAACCTAAAAAAAAAATCATTTCATGAAGGAAAAAAATGGGCAAAAAGCTCATCCACAAAATAGAAAATCATTTGGAGTCTTTAAAAATCTTCTTTTTGTTGATAAATGAGAATAAATAGTGGCATGATATAGCAGAAAATTGTGCAATACAGTAGCTTTTATATAAAGACTCCCTATTGCAAAAAGAGATTTAACAGAAAAACGAATTCAGCAAAGAACAAATAGATTCATCACTTAACAGTTTTTCAAGGTAATGTCTGTCCTTGAGTGAATATGTAGCCAGAAACAGTATTTGTATAGAAGTCCTTGTAAACATCACTCCTATCCACTGCTTCCTAATTCAAGTTACAGACCCTTTTAGAGGGGCAAATCCTTTTCATCTGTTTTATTATTAGATTTTACACTCAGACAAGTAATGTAATGGGCTGTACAGTTAATGTATGGAGATGAATACAAATGTAGAATTGCTACTGATTCACTCACCAATTCTGATCTTGCAAAAAAGACTGCATTTCCATATATATGTATGTGTGTATCCTGGCACTCTTTTTATTTGAGAATACCGGACGTCCCTTCCGCTTCTTGCTACGATCCACTTCCGGTTTCTCCGTAACCGCTAACGCCGGTATGCTTTTTTGGCTCCATCTACTATACTCCAACGATTGAACTTAACCAACAAGATAAGATAAGCTAAATTTGCCTTCTTATGTAAAGGATACTCAGGATGTATTGAAAATTATTGAGGGTATGTGTTTTGAAGATGATTGGACACTAGTGGCAATAGATGTTGAGTCACTTTACTCTTCAATACCACACAAAGATGGCATTGCATCCTGTGAATATTTTTTAGAACAAAGGGGCCATCTCTTTTCAAAACACACAAAATATGTTAATAAACTACTGAGCTTTGTGTTGGAACACAATTTCTTTACATTTGGAGGTAGATTTTACCAACAGGTGAGGGGCACAGCAATGGGTACTTGCTGTGCCCCCACCTATGCCTGTTTGTATTTAGGCAAGTGGGAGAAGGATGTCATCTATGGGGGAAGCCAGGGAGGTAATATAAAGCTCTGGCTTCGCTTCATAGTTGACATCCTAGTATTTTAGTCAGGAACAGAAGTGATGTTGAAAACGTTTATGAAAGAACGCAACATCAATAATTATAATCTCAGATTTACATATGAGTTTAACAAAGTAGAAATTACCTTTTTGGATTTGAGGATTTCGGTACAGAATAACAAAATACTAACCAGTACCTACAGAAAAAAGACTGCAGGGAACAATTTACTAATGGCTGACAGCCACCATCCCCCCTCCTTGATCAAAAATATCCCAAAGGGGCAGTACCTTAGACATCGAATAAATTGTTCAGATTTGAATAAATTCAAAGAAGAAGCTGGTTCCTTAAGAGAGAGATTTAAAAATAGAGGATATTCGCAAAATGTACTTAAGAAAGCATATGTATCGGCAATTAAAAGCAAAAGAGAAGAAATACTGTATAAAACCAAAGAAGTAAGTCAAGATAATAAGATCAGATTTATCTCTACTTATAATAATAAATGGCAAGACATCAGAGCCATATTAAATAAACACTGGCCTATCCTAACATTAGAGAGAGACATAGTTAAGTTTGTGGGCAAAAACTATCGTGGGCCAAAACCTATCGTCAGCTAGAAGAGCTCCAAATCTTAAAGATAGATTGGTTCAGAGCCACTACACAGATACATCCAAAAGCAATTGGTTGCAAAAATATCAAGCAAAGGAAGGAAACTTTAGTTTGCAATAAGTGTTCAGTATGCTGTAATATGCAACAGGGTAAATGCTTTGTAGACAAATATGGCCACAGTTACAAAATAAAAGGAAAAATTAATTGTAAAAGTGAGGGTATTGTTTATCTGGTCTTTTGTTGCTGCCCCATGTACTACGTGGGCAAAACCTATCGTGAACTGAAAGAAAGGATTAAGGAACACAAGAGATATATCTTATAAGGTAAAAACTAGCAGTGTAGCAAGACATTTTATGTTATTCCATAATAGCGATGAGGAAATATTAAAATTTCTGGGATTAGAAAAAGTAGATATATCAATAAGGGGTGGTAACTTTGATAACATATTGCTCCAAAAAGAGTGTAAATGGATATATGATCTCAAAGCTTTAAAACCTTATGGACTCAATGAAGAGATAAATTATGCTCCTTTTCTTTAAGAATTCCGTGCCATATATAAAACATTTTGAAGAAGCAACCCTTATGAACATAAATAAATAAAACAATCTTTTTATAAATAATAACAGTATTTTGAAGCTTCCTCTAATGCGAGTAAAATTATAATTGGGATGATGATATGTAAAAATAAAAAAGATTTACATCTTTGCCTAATCTAAATTGTACAGAATGTAAAGTGAATTATTCATTCATAAGTTGCAAAACAGTCATGTTACACATATTGAATTAAAAATTAATAGTTCAAAATGGTGTAAATTTATGATAATAATCATCAAATAGTTAAAACTCCCATTATTATATTATACATTATATATACTGTTAAAAGTTGCATAAATTACAAAAACTTTATCATGAGAATAGAATGGTAAATGAATATTGAAATTAATTTGCTCATGCTGAATTTTAATTTGTACAAATCAATTAAATATGCCGAATATACCAAATTTAATATATTAAATAATGTTTGTTAGAATAAAATGTTTATGTAATGTAACCCTGGCAATGAACTCTACTCCAGGAAACCATGCACAACATTTATTGAAAGCAATGCAATATGTATATGAACTATTTCACCTTAAGGGCGGCACAACTCTGAATCTAATAAAAGGTCGGCATTAGGACCATTGAGAATGAAGCCGGATGAAGCCCTGAATGAGCATCCAGTAAGGGTGAAACGCGCATAGCTGTGAGACATTCAAACTGAGGGCTACAGCTGAGCCCTCACAAGAAACGCCGAAATAACGGATAGCAAAGACCGGGACAAAGTTAAGCGGTTTTGAGTAAGGCACACTCGCTGAGGGTCGGATAAGAATTGAGGACAAGTGAGTAACTTCATATACAGAAAACTTGGAAATACTGCAATCAAGGTAAAAACGTTGTTGTTACAAATGTTGCCAGAGACAGCCTAGCAAGGTGTGCGGAAGCAGAGCTTTACAAGCCATAATTCCTTGAGGCGTCGTAATTTTATAATTTGCAACGGAACATCAGAAACCATCTTTATATGATTTTGCAGTTGCTGATATGGTAAAGTTTATCTAACTCCTAGAGTGTTTAATAGCCTACTCATGTAATACCGCATATTATACAAACACGAACTGTTTACAAGCCCTTCAAATGGTTACAAGTATTGCAACTACATTGAGGCTGACACATAGCATGTGTAACATTTGAAGAACGAAAACTGGATACAAATTGGCAATTATTTTCATAAGGACACACTTATAGTATACAATATTGGCCAATATTTAGTTAACAAGTGGGCCCACGTTCGTGCTAAAATATAGTTTATGCCGTTTTTTTCTTGAAGTATTTTCAGCATATAAACATATTGCAAATGTGATTGTATCTCATGTCGTTATTTCAACTATTTATGTAAAGTGTTTTTTAGAAATTATGCATATAATTCTGAGGAGTTTAAGGGGACATTGTCTTATATATGGATCACTAGTTTATTGGTGATTTAACTCCTAGATTCTGGTGCTTGATAAAGGGAATCTTAGTGTGAGGTTTAATCCTCTCACATACCTCTTGTTTAAGTATTGTCTATATATATATATATATATATATATATATATATATATATACACACATATATATCCATATACTGTTCCACTCCTAAACTTTGTATATGTCTATATATATATATATATATATATATATATATATATATATATATATATATATATATATATATATATATCCATATCCATATAGAGGGGAGGAGAGTCCAAGGCTTCATTCATTACTTGTGGGAATTAAGAACCTGGCCACCAGGAGGAGGCAAAGACACCCCATCCAAAGGCTTAAATACCTCCCACACTTCCCTCATCCCCCAGTCATTCTTTGCCTTTCGTCACAGGAGGTTGGCAGAGAAGGGTCGGAAGATTCAGAGTAGTCTCTTATGGAGGGTAGTATGCTTTGGAATGGGACTTGAGTTTTAAGTAAGTTTGTCAGCCTCTCAGTGAGAGCTTGGGTGAAAGTTATAGTCCGGAGATGCAGAGAGAGTCTTTCTGAATAACCATCCTGACTCATTTTAACAGCTCCATAAGCAATCAGTGTTGACGAGTTTCGCTGCCTGCTTTTTACACTCAAGTCCATGTCAGGAGCGATGCTACTACACTGTCACACTTGAGAGGCTGTGTTCCTGTTCCACTGCATATATATATATATATATATATGTGTGTATGTATGTGTGTATATATATATATATATATATATATATATATATATATATATATATATATATATATATATAGTTTCTTTCATGTAAATGGCAAGAGTCCATGAGCTAGTGAAGTATGGGATATACATTCCCACCAGGAGGGGGAAAAGTTTCCCAAACCTCAAAATGCACCTCCCACCGCACACATACTTCAGTTTTACAAACTTTGCTTCCTATGGAGGTGGTGAAGTAAGTTTGTGCTTGATTTTTACGATTTCTTCTATGATAAGCGCTTATTAAAGCATTCTGAAGCCCAATTCCTCTCAGAGTACAGTGTTTGTCAGAGGGATGTGAAGAGAGTATTGCCTGTTGATTTTTAAGGTTTTACTCATGGGAAATCTTTTCAAGGGTTCTCTGTTATCGGTCGTAGGGATTCATCTCCTACCTCTCTTTTCAGATCGACGATATACTCTTATTCCATTACCTCTGCTGATAGTTTTCAGTACTGGTATGGCTGTCTGCTATATGTGGATGGGTGTCTTTCGGTAAGTATGTATCATTGTTTAAGACACTCTCAGCTATGTTTGGCGCTTTATGTATTAATATAAAGTTTAAAATATATGTATTTACTTATATTTGCCATGAGTCATGTATATGTATATTTCCCTTTGCAGTCTAACAGTTTCAGTATGGGAATCATGTTTTAGGAAGTTATTTTTTAATATTTTCTTGCCTGTGGTTTAGTCTTTTTTTCCAATTTGACTTGTTTTCTTCTTAAACAGGAAGAGTCCACAGCTGCATTCATTACTTTTGGGAATTCAGAACCTGGCCACCAGGAGGAGGCAAAGACACCCCAGCCAAAGGCTTCAAATACCTCCCCCACTTCCCTTATCCCCCAGTCATTCTTTGCCTTTCGTCACATGAGGTTGGCAGAGAAGTGTCAGAAGTTTGAGTTAAGTCTCTTATGGAGGGTAGTACTCTTCGAAATAGGACTGGAGTTTTAAGTAGTCCTGTCAGCCTCTCACTGAGAGCATGGATGAAAGTTAGAGTCCGGAGATGCAGGTAGAGTTTTTCTGCGAAACCATCCCGACTCATATTAACAGCTGTTTAGCAATCAGTGTTGACAAGTTTCGCTGCCTGCCTTTGTTTTCTCAAGTCCATGTCAGAAGCGAGGCTACTATGTGTCATACTTGAAGGGCCGTGTTCCTGTTCCACGGGGTAGATTCTGGTAAGATCGTTTTATTTTACTTCATTATGTGAATGTGATGTTAACGTAAAGGTATGCTCCCAGTGGGACTCCTTTTATCTTAAAATATCTTCAATAACCCCCCTAAGGGGGTTTATTGAACAGGGGGACTTTAATCATGTTTGTTATGTGGTTCTATCTGCTGATGTGCAGTAATACTTTAGGCGCATGGCTTTTCTGAACATTAACAGACTTATCGTCATTTGGCGCGATCTTTGGATTTGCTTGCCTATTTTATGACTTGTACGGTGCACCTCGTGACCGGCTGCGGTTACGTTGCTTTTTCACTTCCGTATGCTGACCGTGTGGCCACAGAGTCTGCTCGTGGGTTGTCTGGTTCACAGGAGGTGGTGAGTGCCCCAGCCATTGTGGGTGTAAAGAAGGTGTCAGTTACTGTTTGTCATTTTTGTAATCCCATGATGGAGGTTTGACTTTTTAGACACGGATGTCTCCGATGCAGAGAATGCGTCTTGTGATGAATATGAAATGGCCCGGGCTATCCATGCCTATCAGTTATGTTCCAATTGCTGTTTCAGAGTACTCTCTTCTCCCGATTCAGGGTTCTCAGAGTGCGTTGAGCCATCCGCCTCTGAGGATGCTAGGTCCTGCGAGGTGCATGTCCCAGAAACTCCCTTTGCTTCGCAAGCAGGTGTCCCTTTGGTATTTACTCCTTCTCCGGAAAGGTGGTCTGTTTCCTCCAGAGGTTACGGCACGGTTCTGCATGGCCATATTTGCGGCCTTGGCGCATTTGTATCTCACAAGTAAAAACTTTCTAAGATACTGTCTGTGTTCTGTCAACCAGGGCCCGCTGGCTGCGGGTTTGCCCGATCCAGTTCGGCCTCCTGGGGAAGCGGGGGCCTCTGAGGCTTCAGGGGCCCCAACCTTAGGGCCGGAGTGGTTTGTCGATCCGGCAAGGGATAATTTTGCCTTCCGCTATAGGTTGGCACGTCTTCGTGTCCTACTGAGACATGTTTTAGTGTTGCTAGAGGATCCCAGTCCTAGTGGCCCGAGGGATTCGAGGCCTTAGATACCAGATGGCAACCTTGGATAGATGGTTGGGGATGAAGCTAATCTCCTTGTCTCTGTTTTTTTATTTATTTTATGTATCGGTTCCAGTTCTGTGGTTGGGTGAAGGGGGCCTTCTGATCGGCTGGTCCGGTTGGGCGTACCCTTTTTTCACTTGGGCGTTCACCCTCGGGTTCTGCATTACTTTTAATTTAGATCCGGATAGGATGTATTTGATTTAATTTGTATAAAGCTCATGGCTGATATAACTTTAGTTGAAAACGATTCTTTCTCTGGAACCGATTCTTGCGATTTTATGGTCGCATGGGCACCTCCTCAGAAGTTGCGCACTTTGGTTAAGTCCGAGGTTATGTTTCTACTTCATATTATTGAGCCTTTGGGTCGATTTTTTTTTTTTGGACCTTAGACAGATCTGGGGTGCTTTTGCACCAATAATAAAAAGAGAGAAGCGCTTAACCTGGGAACGAACAATAGCATAATAGCCTGTTCTATGGCTAGTTACCAGTCAAGAAACAGCCTCTTTTTGCTCAACATGTGCCTTTCACAGAGAACTTTCCTGTAGCATATTAGTCTGATTCTGACTTAACAGTACAGTCCAGCCTCGAAATACCAGCCAATCCCTCTCTGAACGATAGAAATGACAAAACCCTAGACGTATGTTTCGCCTAGTGTGGGCCTCGTCAGTGAGATGCAGCCATATCCCTCTAGGCACACTGAGCAACGGATTCCTGCATCACACTAGGGAGACTTCCCTAAGTGCTTTTGTACCAGGCAGAATACTGGTCGGGCGCTGTCCACTGTTTCTTGGGTTCATGTCACTCTCGCGGTGCTGATTAGCCTGTCTGCTTTAAAAAAAAAAAAAAAGAGGAGTCTCTTAAGGCCTAGTGTTATGTATTCCGGACTCGGATCCTACAACAAAGTTTTGGGCCTGGTGCGTAGTTCCAACGCTTCTGGTAGGAAGGTTGTGTGCTCCGATATAAGTTGTTTTTTTCTGGCGATATTGCTTGAGATGTGTGACCGACTTTTTCAGATGTCATTGTGGTTTCTAGGGTCCCTGGGAACTCGGAACCGAGGGTTTCCATTCCTTTGGAAGTTTGGAGATGTGATTGATTTCGGGAAGCTTTAGTATCTGAATAAAGGACGATTTGCGTCTTCACTTGCGGTATCTCTGGATGACGACTTTTGTAGCCTAGTCGCATTCCTTTTACAATGGTGACGTTTTCTTCCCTCTGGGTTATTTGTTATGGAAGAGTGGACATGCCCTCTTTCTCAGTCTCAGTGTTTCGTTTGCTCTAGTACATGGAGTGCAAGGGTCTCCCTGCCGTTCTGCCAGGAGCTGCGAGGCTCCCATTGTTATTCCATTTCAAGGATGTCTAGAGACCGATCCTGCAGGGATCTCTGGAGACTGTCGTCTTCCCCAGATATGAACTGCCCCTTGTCATACCGTGGTCTTTTGACTTTCGGGTGCTACCTGTCAATATTATTGCAGATCTAGCCTTTTGGGCTTGAGGGTAGGAGGTCTGGGGTCAGTTAGTCTTTTTCGCCTGTCTGAGGTCAGGAAACTGACCATGTAGCCTTTCAGCGTGGGGTCAGGTCATCAGGCCTGTCTACATGGATTACCTTGTTATCCAAGGGCACTGGTGGCCCTTTCCTAAACCGGTCGGGAGTTCTTTTCAGACTCTTGGGTTTTTGGATGCTGCTAGGTACTTTACATCTAAGGACTTTAGATGGCGGAAGGCTCTGTCTGGGTGCATAGGAGGCAGCTTATGGGTTCCTCAGGGGCTTCAGATCTTCGGATTGGTTCCTTTTTTTCAAGGACTCCGGCTAAGGACTATGACTCTTGCCTGGAAAGGGTATAAACGGTTATGCTTAACCTTTTGGTTTGGTTCTCCCGTGTGTCCCTTTGGAGGGGGCGGGGGGTTTCTAACTCTTATAAGGTATTAATATCATCCTGAGGCTTCAGTTTGAGGATTTCTCACGGCTCCCTACTTGTCTGCTGGGACATCTGATGCTTCCTAGTGGACTCCAGTTGTTATCCACTGGGCTGACAATATTGGCCGAGGGTTGGCCTCTTTTAGGGTGTTTTCCGTTGTTTAATCTTCTCACCTAGGGTGGGGAAGGGATTTTTACATGTTCTCCTTTTGTTGGAGGTACATCGGTATCTCTAAAGAGCTCGTGGGTCTTTATTTTTCTTGCCTCATAGGGTTTTTTCCCCCTCTTGTGTTCTCAGTATCACAGAATTGATTTCTGATATTGGAATGCTGTGGGTCAGAGTGTTTCTTCCCTTGAGGAATGTTCCTTCTTATGGAAGGCTGCAGTGTAGGGTTCCTGGGACCTGAGCATGAGGTTCCTGTCATGGTTCAGGGTAGCATGCTAATTTTTTAGTAGCAGTCAGAGTTCTACTCTGGGGCTTTGATGCCTCGTAGATCCATCCTTTTTTCTTCCAAAGTTCTGAGACTTGTCTGTAAAAGGTCTTTCACTAGCCTTGGGGCTGGGACCGTTATCCTGGAAGGAAGGTCGGGGTGCAGTCTGCTTTGCAGCATGGACCGTTTACTTTTATGAATCTGTCTTCCCCTTTGTTTGGGGGACTCTTAGTGCCCATCTCTCTACCGGCGGCAGCTATTGCCGGGATGGATCGCTCCTTGGGTTTCGGGATTTTCTGGTTGGGAGCTATTGTCGAGATTTTTCAGCACTTTTTAGTGGGATGAGTCCAACAATAGCTTCAGACGGCTTGTTGCCTGTGGAAGGGCCATCGTGAGTTTGCCATAGGTGGCTCTGTGCCCTTTCGGAGAGCTCTTTTTAAGCTACTGGGAGGGTTTCCTGTCTCTGCTTGTCTATGCTTAACCTGACGGGTCTTGTCTTGTCTAGGTTACAAGGGGAAACTTGCAGGTTTTCTGGAACACCATAGTTGGTATGGTGCTGTGTCAGGGATTGAGGGTTGCCTTCCTGTCATCTTAGTGACTTTTTCGCCTGACTATGGACTTATCTTCTGGTCCTTGTCCTCCTAGGGAGTTTGTTCCCTGGACAGTGCTCCTGCAGCGACCTTGGGTTGCTCTAAGTTAATTGATCTTTTGGATATCTCATGAGGCCTCTATTCTCCCTTTCGGGGGTAGATAGAGAGTTTGACCAGTTTTTTATTTAAGTCCATTTTGGATAGTCATTTGGATCTCCTGGGTTCCTCTACTCTCCCTCTCTGGGGTTGATAGGGGTTTTTCAGTTTTGGAATGTGGGAGTTGAGTGCCGCAGGGCTGACTCCTTGGAGGCCTTATGCTCAGCAGACTCTGGGTCTGAGTGGTCTCTAGCATGACTTTGCAGGTTATGTAACTGATGAGTGGTTACCGGGCTCCAGTTTTTCCCTTGTCATTATAGTTTTGTTTGTAGGGTGTCGGGTAATTTCAGGCTGTGGTGCCTTTCGAAGGAGTCGCCTTTTAGTACCCACCCTTGGTTTGCATTCAGTGACCTCTAGCTTGGGTATTGTTTTCCTAAACGTAATGAATGCAGCTGTGGACTCTTCCTGTTTAAGAAGAAAAACATAAATTATGCTTACCTGATAATTTTCTTTTCTTCTGACAGGAAGAATCCACAGCTCCCGCCCACGCTTTATCTATGAGGCGGCAGTACATTTTTGTTCTTCTAGCACCTTTTTTCACCCTGATATTTCTCCTACTGTTCCTTGTTCCCTTGGCAGAATGACTTGGGGATGAAGGGAAGTGGAGGTATTTGAAGCCTTTGGCTGGGGTGTCTTTGCCTCCTCCTGGTGGCCAGGTTCTGAATTCCCAAAAGTAATGAATGCAGCTGTGGACTCTTCCTGTTAGAAGAAAAGAAAATTATCAGGTAAGCATAATTTGTTTTTTTCCTTAAATTTTGGTGGGCCAAATCTAGACTTGCGAGGGCGCAAAATGCTGTTAGTTATTGCCTCATTTTGGGCGCAAATTTTATTTGGCGCAAATTTGAGTCTATAGTGTAGCAAGTTTAGTCATTTCCTGCATCTTTATTGACGTTAGGTTGTTTGGCGCGAAGTCACACTTGTTCTGACGCGAGTTGCATCATTTCCAGATAAAAAAAATTTCTTTCATGTCATTGGCAAGAGTCTATGAGCTAGTGACGTATGGGATATACAATCTAACCAGGAGGGGCAAAGTTTCCTAAACCTCAAAATGCCTATAAATACACCCCTCACCACACCCACAATTCAGTTTTACAAACTTTGCCTCCTATGGAGGTGGTGAAGTAAGTTTGTGCTTGATTTTCTAAATTGATATGTGCTTCTTAGCATTTTGAAGCCCGATTCCTCTCAGAGTATAGTGAATGTCAGAGGGATGTGAAGGGAGTATCACCTATTGAATTCTATGGTTTTCCTCGCGGGAAATCTTTTTCATAGGTTCTCTGTTATCGGTCGTAGAGATTCATCTCCTACCTCCCTTTTTCAGATCGACGAAATACTCTCATATTCCATTACCTCTACTGATAACTGTTTCAGTACTGGTTTGGCTATCTGCTATATGTGGATGGGTGTCTTTTGATAAGTATGTTTTCATTACTTAAGACTCTCTCAGCTATGGTTTGGCACTTTATGTATTAATATAAAGTTCTAAATATATGTATTGTACTTATATTTGCCATGAGTCAGGTTTATGTATATTTCCTTTTGCAGACTATCAGTTTCATATTTGGGAAAAAACACATTTAGGAAAATATTTTTCTTACCTGGGGTATAGTCTTTTTTTCAAATTGACTGCTTTTTTCATTAAATTTTCACGGGCAAAATTAGGCTCGCGAGGTCGCAAAATGCTGATGTTTATTGCATCATTTTTGGCGCGAAGGTACGTTCGGTGACGCAAATTTGTAATTTCCGGGGGGTTTTCGTTGACGCCGAGTTTCTTTGTACAGGGTTGCGTCTGCAATGACGTGAGTGTGTCATTTCTGGATGTTGTTCGCGCCAAAAAAATTCATTTTGCGTTGTGCGTCATACTTAGCGCCAACTAAATTTCATTATTTAAAACCCCATTCCTATATGCCTCTTGCCTTTTTCTATGTCAGAGGGCTATGCTGTTTGCATTTTTTCCCATTCCTGAAACTGCTATATAAGGAAATTGATAATTTTGCTTTATATGTTGTTTTTTTTCTTACATTTGCAAGATGTCTCAATCTGATCCTGTCTCAGAAACCACTGTTGGAACCCTGCTGCCTGATAATAGTTCTACCAAAGGTAAGTGTATCTGTTGTAAATTTGTGGAGATTATATCTCCAGCTGTGGTATGTAATAGTTGTCATGATAAGCTTTTACATGCAGAGAATGTATCCATCAGTAATAGTACAATGCCTGTTGTTCCTTTAACATCTAATGTACATGATATCCCTGTGAATATAAAAGATTTTATTGCTGATGCGATTCAGAAGTCTTTGTCTACTATCCCGCCTTCTAATAAACGTAAAAGGTCTTTTAAAACTTCTCATAAAGTTGATGAAATTTCAAATGACCGACAACATACTGAATTATCCTCCTCTGATGAGGATCTATCTGATTCAGAAGTTCCTTCCTCAGATATTGACACTGACAAATCTACTTATTTAAAATGGAGTATATTTGTTCCTTGTTAAAAGAGGTGTTGATTACGTTGGATATTGAGGAAACTAATCCTCTTGATACTAAAATTAGTAAACGTTTAGATTCGGTTTATAAACCTCCTGTGGTTACTCCAGAGGATTTTCCCGTTCCTGATGCTATTTCTGATATGATTTCTAAGGAATGGAATAGGCCTGGTACTTCTTTTATCCCTTCTTCAAGGTTTAAAAAATTGTATCATTTGCCAGCAGTTAGATTAGAGTTTTGGGAAAAGATCCCCAAAGTTGATGGGGCTATTTCTACTCTTGCCAAAAGTACCACTATTCCTATGGAAGATAGTACTTCCTTTAAGGACCCTTTAGATAGGAACTTGAATCTTATCTAAGGAAAGCTTATTTATATTCTGGCTATCTTCTCAGGCCTGCCATTTCTATGGCTGATGATGCAGCTGCATCAACTTTTTGGTTGAAAAGTTTAGCGCAACAGGAAATGGATCCTGATTTGTCTAGCATTGTTAGCTTGCTTAAAAATGCTAATCATTTTATCCGTGATGCCATTTTTGATATCATCAAAATTTATGTTAAATCTATGTTTCTTTTGCAAGATGTACTGAGTCCACTGTTTCATCCTTACTTGTGGGATATTATCCTTCCTAACAGGAAGTGGCAAAGATAGCACCCACAGCAGAGCTGTCTATATAGCTCCCCCCTTAACTCCACCCCCCAGTCATTCTCTTTGCCGGCTCTAAGCAGGAAGGGTAAAGTGAAAGAGGTGATAAACTGTTGGTTTTTATTTTTCTTCAAGCAAGAGTTTTATTTTTAAATGGTACCGGTGTGTACTATTTACTCTCAGGCAGGAGATGGATGAAGATTTCTGCCTAGAGGATGATGATCTTAGCATTTGTAACTAAAATCCACTGCTGTTCCCACAGAAGCTGAGGAGTACAGGAAAACTTCAGTGTGAGGAACGGTTTCTTGCTATACAGCAATGAGGTATGTTCAGTCATTTTTTCTGGAGAGACTGTGATATTTCAGAAAGGCTGACAGTATCCCCACAAAGGCAAGGGTAAGCAGTAATCCTAGTTTTATAGACGCATTACTAAGCTTGCATAAGGGCTAAACTTATGATTGACACTCAGTTTGAATGATTTATAGCAAACGGTTGTGTGTTCTGGGATTGCTGTTAATTATACTTTAAGGGACAACTGTATTGAGGGTACACTTGGCTTTTAGGGGTTTTTAGAACCCACATGGCTGGTAAAACGCTTAGTGTGTTTTTTTGAAGGCCCCAGTAACATCGAGTGAGGTGGGCGGGGCCCATTTTCGCGCCTCAGTTGCACAGTTGTTTTATCTGAACAAGCAGCAAGCTACAACACCGGAGGGTCCTGGTGAACTTTTTGGGCCAAATCAAAGCTTTATCCCCACATTACCAATCCCTGAGGGCAGGTAGGCGCCACAGCAGAGCTGTGGCAAGGTGCTGACAGGGTTTTTACCGGTTTTTGACACTTTGTCAATCCGGATTCCATATTTGGGGGTTAATTGTTTAATTGCTTGTGGTGCAATCTTACTAAAGCTTAAGGGATCTACTGTAAAAATTTCATGAAAATTGAGGTATTTTTAAGCAGTTTTGCAGTTTGTGTATGCCTTTTATTCTCTTAAAGGCACAGTACCGTTTATTAAATTGTTGGTTTTTTTCACTGAATAAAGTATTTTCCAAGCTTGCTTGTCTCATTACTAGCCTGTTCAACATGTCTGACTTTGAGGAAACTCCTTGCTCAATATGTTTAGAACCCATTGTGGTACCCCCTCTTAGAATGTGTCCCACATGTACTGATATGTCTATAAATTGCAAACAGCATATTTTGACTTATAAAAGTTTGGCACTGGATGATTCTCAGACAAACGGAAATCAGGTTTTACCATCTAGTTCTCCCTAAGTGTCACAACAAGTAACGCCCGCACAAGTGACGCCAAGTACCTCTAGTGCATCTAATTCTTTCACCTTGCAAGATATGGCCTCAGTTATGAATACTACCCTCACAGAGGTTTTATCTAAACTGCCTGGGTTGCAAGGGAAGCGCAGTAGCTCTGGGTTAAGAACAAATGCTAAACCTTCTGAAGCTTTAGTAGCCGTATACGAGGTAGGGATTAGGGATTTGCTATCTGAGGGGGAGTTTTCTGATTCAGGAAAGATGTTCCCTCAGACAGATTCAGATATGACGGCATTTAAGTTTAAGCTAGAACACCTCTGCTTATTGCTCAGGGAGGTTTTAGCGACTCTGGATGATTGTGACCCTATTGTTGTTCCAGAGAAATTGTGTAAAATGGACAAATATTTAGAGGTTCCTGTTTACACTGATGTTTTTCCGGTCTCTAAGAGGATTTCGGACATTGTTACTAAGGAGTTCGCTCCCCCTCCTATTTTTAAGAAGAGGTTTCCCATATCCGACACCATGCGAGACTTGTGGCAGACGGTCCCTAAGGTGGAGGGAGCTATTTCTACTCTGGCTAAGCGTACAACTATTCCTATTGAAGACAGTTGTGCTTTCAAAGATCCTATGGATAAAAAATTAGAGGGTCTCCTAAAGAAATTTTTTGTTCATCAGGGTTTTCTTCTCCAGCTTATAGCATGCATTGTTCCTGTAACCACTGCAGCTGCCTTTTGGTTTGAGGCTCTGGAAGAGGCTCTTCAGGTGGAGACCCCATTAGATGATATTTTGGATAGAATTAGGGCTCTTAAGCTAGCTAATTCTTTCATTAGACGCCGCTTTCCATCTGGCTAAGTTAGCGCGTAGAGCGTTATGGCTTAAGTCCTGGTCGGCAGATGTGTCATCAAATTCTAAGCTTTTGACCCTTCCTTTCAAGGGTAAGACCCTATTCGGGCCTGAACTGAAAGAGATCATTTCAGATATCACTGGAGGGATCGGTCATGCCCTCCCTCAGGATAAGTAAAAAAAGATAAGGACCAAACAGAATAATTTTTGTTCCTTTCGAAACTTCAAGGAACACTTCCTCTTCCCCTGCTGCAAGGCAAGAGGGGAACTTTGCTCAAGCCAAGCCAGTCTGGAGACCTAACCAGGCTTGGAACAAAGGTAAACAGGCCAAGAAGCCTGCTGCTGCCACCAAGACAGCATGAAGGGGTAGCCCCCGATCCGGGAGCGGATCTAGTAGGGGGCAGACTTTCTCTCTTTGCTCAGGCTTGGGCAAGAGACATTCAGGACTTCTGGGCTGTAGACATCGTATCCCAGGGGTATCTTCTAGATTTCAAAGATTCTCCTCCAAAGGGGAGATTCCATCTTTCTCAATTTTCTGTAAACCAGACAAAAAGAGAGGCGTTCTTATGCTGTGTAGAAGATCTAATTACCATGGGAGTGATCTGCCCGGTTCCAAAGGATGCGTATCTACACATTCCTATCCACAAAGATCATCACCAATTTGTGGCTCTTCCCTTCGGGTTGGCCATGGCTCCAAGAATTTTCACAAAGGTGCTGGGGTCGCTTCTGGCGGTTTTAAGGCCGCGGGGCATAGCAGTGGCGCCTTATCTAGACGACATTCTAATTCAAGCGTCCACTTTCCAACTAGCCAAGTCTCACACAGACTTCGTGTTGGCCTTTCTAAGATTTCATGGGTGGAAGGTGAACGTAAAAAAGAGTTCTCTTTCCCCTCTCACAAGAGTTTCATTCCTAGGGACTCTAATGGACATGAAAATATTTCTGACGGAAGTCAGGAAATCAAAGATTTTAACCACCTGCAGAGCTCTTCATTCCATTCCTCGGCCGTCGGTGGCTCAGTGTATGGAGGTAATCGGACTAATGGTAGCGGCAATGGACATAGTTCCATTTGCTCGTTTACATCTCAGACCACTGCAACTATGCATGCTCAGACAGTGGAATGGGGATTATGCAGATTTATCTCCTCAGATAAATCTGAATCAGGAGACCAGAGATTCTCTTCTCTGGTGGTTGTCACAGGATCACCTGTCCCAAGGAATGTGTTTCTGCAGGCCAGAGTGGGTTATAGTGACGACGAACGCCAGCCTACTGGGCTGGGGTGCAGTCTGGAATTCCCTGAAAGCACAGGGTTTGTGGACTCAGGAGGAGGCCCTCCTACTGATAAATATTCTGGAATTAAGAGCGATCTTCAATGCTCTTCAGGCGTGGCCTCAGCTGGCTTCGGCCAGATTCATCAGATTTCAGTCGGACATCATCACTACTGTGGCTTATATCAATCAGGGGGGAACAAGGAGTTCCTTGGCGATGATAGAAGTTTCCAGAATAATCCAATGGGCGGAGACTCACTCTTGACATCTATCAGCAATCTATATCCCAGGGGTAGAGAACTGGGAGGCAGATTTTCTAAGTCGTTAGACTTTTCATCTGGGGGAGTGGGAACTCCATCCGGGGGTGTTTGCTCAACTGGTTCAGCTTTGGGGCACACCAGAATTGGATCTGATGGGGTCTCGTCAGAACGCCAAACTTCCTTGTTACGGGTCCAGGTCAAGGGATCCTCAAGCAGTACTGATAGATGTTCTAGCAGTACCCTGGTCGTTCAGTCTGGCTTATGTGTTTCGACCATTCCCTCTCCTTCCGCGTCTGATTGCCAGAATCAAACAGGAGAGAGCTTCGGTGATTTTGATAGCACCTGCATGTCCACGCAGGACTTGGTATGTAGACCTGGTGGACATGTCATCTCTGCCACCATGGACTCTGCCACTGAGACAGGACCTTCTGATTCAAGGTCCGTTTCAGCATCCAAATCTAATTTCTCTGCAACTGACTGCTTGGAGATTGAACGCTTGATTTTATCAAAGCGGGGTTTCTCTGAGTCGGTCATAGATACCTTGATTCAGGCTCGAAAGCCTGTCACCAGGAAAATTTATCATAAGATATGGCGTAAATATCTTTTTTGGTGCGAATCCAAAGGCTACTCATGGAGTAAGATCAGGATTCCTTGGATTTTGTCCTTTCTCCAAGAAGGATTGGAGAAAGGATTGTCTACTAGTTCCTTAAAAGGACAAATATCTGCTTTGTCTATTCTATTGCACAAGCGTCTGGCAGATATCCCAGACGTTCAGGCTTTTTGTCAGGCTTTAGTTAGAATCAAGCCTGTGTTTAAACCTGTTGCTCCGCCATGGAGTCTAAATTTAGCTCTTAAAGTTCTTCAGGGGGTTCCGTTTGAACCCATGCATTCCATAGATATTAAGCTGTTATCTTGGAAAGTTCTGTTTCTAGTTGTTATCTCTTCAGCTTGAAGAGTTTCTGAACTATCTGCATTACAATGTGACTCGCCTTATCTTGTTTTCCATGCTGATAAGGTGGTTTTGCGTACCAAACCTGGGTTCCTCCCTAAGGTTGTTACTAACAGGAATATCAATCAGGAAATTGTTGTTCCTTCTCTGTGTCCTAATCCTTCTTCTAAGAAGGAACATTTGTTGCACAACTTAGATGTGGTTCGTGCTTTGAAGTTTTATTTCCAGGCAACCAAAGATTTTCGTCAAACATCTTCTTTGTTTGTTGTCTATTCTGGAAAGCGTAGGGGTCAAAAGGCTACGGCTACCTCTCTTTCCTTTTGGCTGAAAAGCATTATCCGTTTGGCTTATGATACTGCTGGACAGCAGCGTCCTGAAAGAATTACTTCTCACTCTACTAGAGCGGTGGCTTCCACATGGGCTTTTAAAAATGATGCTTCTGTTGAACAAATTTGTAAGGCTGCACCTTGGTCTTCGCTTCATACCTTTTCCAAATTTTCCAAATTTGATACTTTTGCTTCTTCTGAGGCTATTTTTGGGAGAAAGGTTTTGCAAGCAGTGGTGCCTTCCGTTTAGGTTCCTGTCTTGTCCCTTCATTCATCCATGTCCTAAAGCTTTGGTATTGGTGTCCCACAAGTAAGGATGAAACTGTGGACTCTGTACATCTTGCAAAAGAAAACAAAATGTATGCTTTCCTGATAAATTTCTTTCTTTTGCGATGTACCGAGTCCACGGCCCGCCCTGTCTATTCAAGACAGATGGTATTTTTTATTACTTCATTCACCTCTGCACCTTATAGTTTCTACTTTATCTTCTTTAGTCTTTGGTCGAATGACTGGGGGGTAGAGTTAAGGGGGGAGCTATATAGACAGCTCTGCTGTGGTGCTCGCTTTGCCACTTCCTGTTAGGAAGGATAATATCCCACAAGTAAGGATGAATCCATGGACTCGGTACATCGCAAAAGAAAGAAATTTATCAGGTAAGCATAAATTTTGTTTTTGCTTACCTGATTATTTCATTTCCAACTGTATGGGAAGAGTCCACAGCTCCCGCCCGTGTTCTCCGATGGGCGGCCCTAAATTTGAAAAAAAAATTCTGGCACCTTTTTCAGCCTGATATTTCTCCTACTGTTCCTTGTTCCCTCGGCAGAATGATTGGGGTTATGAGGAGGTGGGGGAGGTATTTAAGCCTTTGGCTGGGGTGTCTTTGCCTCCTCCTGGTGGCCAGGTTCAGTATTTCCCACAAGGAAGGAATGCAGCTGTGGACTCTGCCCATACAGATGAGAATAAAATAATCAGGTAAGCATAATTTATGTTTTTATCACTTTGATGTATATGCTTCTTCTGAGGCTGCTTTTGTTAGGAAAGATCTGCGGCCATAGTGCCTGATCAGTACTGTACCTGCCTGATCAGTAATGTACCTACCTTCTCTGTTTATCCCCCACATTTCATGGTGATCTTGCAGACTTGGGTATAGATTCTCACAAGTGATGACTTGAAGACTCGCACCATTTGATGAAAGAAAACACAATTTATGCTTACCTGAAAATTTTATTTATTTATGTGAGGAAATTACTTTTTCTGCTATTTTCATGATGGGATTTATTAATCGTATTTGGTTAATTAACATTATGCCGCCTTCAGTTATAGAGAAACTTTTCAGATGTCTTTGAATCTCCTTCTGCTTTAAATATATTTTCCTTCCTCTTAAGTTTCTTTTATTGTTTAGTATATAAAAAGTAGTATTGCCTACAAAAAATTTAAAAGTTTTTCATATTTTATGTGCTGGGATTAAATATGTTATGCTCCCTAAAATAATTATTTTATATCTTCTACATATATAGATGCCAATTCATCAGAATCTGCAGGACCTCCTGGCTATCCGTGCAGAACTTCAGAAGAAGGTAGAAGAGCTACAGCGAGAAGCTGCAACTAGATCTGTTTCATCATCATCCGACAGAGGATCTTCTCCTTCTCATTCTGCAACCCCAGTGCACACTGCTGTCTGATAAAGCAGCGATAAACGAGAAATAAGCAAAGCGAAAAGTTCACTTTCTCCTAGAAACAACTCTTTTCTGACAAAGACCAACGGACTGGGTTTAAAAACCTTTATCTTAGCAGAGACTATAAGAATGCTAGTCATACTCTCATGGGAACAAAAACTTTCTAAGCTTAACACTCTAGTTTTTGTACATATAGGTTTTATCGTCTGATATTGTTTACATTCATGTGGCTTTGGTTACTTTTATTCCAGTTACAATTTGAACAAGTCAACAAAGGAAGTTTACAGTTTGTGGAAACCTGTTACAGTGTGACCTTTTTTATTATTTTTTTTACATAAGGGGGGGGAGGGGGCACAATTTAATGGTACACATACAAATGAACATAAACCAGCACTTTTGCTACTTTTATGTTGGCTCTGTGAAGGGATAATTTTTTCCTGGATGAGATTTTCATTTCTGGAATATGCATTTGTTTAAACCCATGCATTTGTTTAAACCCATATATGGCATACTGCACCTTGTCTCTACAGGTTGCATAGGTTCGAAATTTAGCAAACGATAGAAGATGTCACCCATTAAAGAAGTAGTTTACCCTGTTGCAACACAGCTGTCTATAACCTGATGGCAGAAACCCAAGGTTGAAGCTGCTGGACAATGCTGCTCCATTCTGAAATGTGTGATATAGCAGATTTCAAAGCCATATTAATATCTTCTGGTTGATAATGAAGGATATTTCTTTCATGCAAGTGGCAAGAGTCCGTGAGCTAGTGACGTATGGGATATACATTCCTACCTGGAGGGGGCAAAGTTTCCCAAACCTCAAAATGCCTATAAATACACCTCCCACCTCACTCATACTTCAGTTTTACAACATTTGCCTTCGTTGGAGGATGGTGAAGCAAGTCGTGCTTGATTTCTTCTGTGAAAGGCGCGTCTAAGCATTTTGAAGCCCAGTTCCTCTCAAAGTACAGTGTTTGTCTGAGGGATGTGAAGGGAGTATTTGCCTAAAGATGCCATGTTTTCACCTATGGAAAATCTATTCTAAGGCTCTCTGTAAATTAGGTCATGGGGATTCATCTGCCACTTCCGTTTACAGATCGACATTATACTCCTCTACCATTACCTCTGCTGATATGTTTCAGTACTGGTTTGGCTGTCTGCTATATGTGGATGGGTGTCTTCAGGTAAATATATATCTTTTTTTAAGACACACTCAGATATGTATGGCACTTTATATTTTTAAAGTTTTAAATGTATATTGCATATATTTGCCATGAGTCAGGTCTATGTTTATTCCCCTTTGCAGTCTAACAGTTTCAGCATGGAAAATTATGTTTGGGAGAAATTTAATAAATGTTTTCTTACCTGAGGTTCCAGCTATTTGTAACTTTGTTCTTGTTTTTTCAAAATTTTCACGCAATGGCGCAAAATGCTTCTATTTTTTGTGTCATTCTTGGCGCAAATTTTTTTGGCGCGAAGTTTGTGTTTGTTGTGACGCGAGTCATGTCATTTCTTGCGTCTTTGTTGCCGCAAATTTTTTGGGCAGAAAGTCGCGCCTGTTATGACGCGAATCGTGTCATTTCCTGTTAACCTTGGTGCCAAAAGTTTTTTTCTCAGCATTTGCATCATCTTTGTTGGCGTCATTTTTGGCGCCAAAAATTTTGTTTTATTAAGTCTCTCCCTCTTTTGCTCTCTGCTTTCATTTGTTACAGAGGGCTATGATATTTGCTTTTGTTTTTTCATATAAGCATTTTTTTCCCATTACTGAAACTGCTATTTTGTGGAAATTGGACGTTTTGTTTAAATGTTATTTTTTGTTAAATTTTTCAAGATATTTAAAACTGATCCTGCCTCTGATGTTACTGTACAAACTATGCTGCTTGTACACAATTTCTATCAAAGCTAAGTGTGTATATTGTTTAATTAGCTGATTTTATTTCTTCAGCTCAAATATGTGGCACTTGTTATGTTTTATTATTCATACTGATAATGTTTCTATAGTACATATACATCTACTGTTTTACCTTCACAGTCTAATGTACATGATATTACTGTTGATATAAAGGATTATATTGCAAAAGACATAGAGAAGGCTATTTCACCTTCAAATTTATGTAAACTATCTCTCCTAACTTCTCATTAACCTATGAAGTTTGTATTGATCGACAGCATGTAGTATTTCTGCTAATGTGGTTTTCTCTGACTTAGAGGATCCTATTTCTGAGACTGATTTTGATAGATTAAACTTTCAATTTAATGTATGCATTCTTTATTAAGGAAGTATTGTTTACTTTGAGTATTGAGGAATCTAGTCCTCTTGATAACAAGAATAGTAAATGTTTGAATTCATTTTTTTTAAGCTTCTGAGGTAACTTGAAATTTTTCTTATTCCAGATGCTATTTATCATATATTTAGTAAGGAATCTAAGCTTAGTGCTTCTTTTTAGCTTTCTTCTAGGTTTTGAAAGCTATATCCTTTACCTATGGCTAATTTTAGTGTTTTTAGGTAAAAGTACCAAAAGGTGGGGCTATTTCTTCTCTTGCCGAACGTACTTCTATCCTATGGAAGATATTTCTTCTTTTAAGGATCTTTTAGATAGGACGTTTGGTTCCTATCTTAAGAGAAGCATATTTACATATTGGCCATGTTTTTTAACCTGCCATTTCTATGGCTAATGTTGCTGCTGTTTCAACTTTTTTGGTTGGACAGTTTAGTTATCAGAACTTGATTTGTCTAAGCATTGTTCTTTTACTTCAACATGCTAATTATTTCATTTATGATGCTATATTGTATGTCATTTTAACTGATATTAGATCTTTGTTTGTAGCCATTTCTTCTGTTATGTGTGATCAGTCCACGGGTCATCATTACTTCTGGGATATTATCTGCTCCCCTACAGGAAGTGCAAGAGGATTCACCCAGCAGAGTTGCTATATAGCTCCTCCCCTCTACGTCACCTCCAGTCATTCTCTTGCACCCAAAGACTAGATAGGAGGTGTGAGAGGACTATGGTGATTATACTTAGTTTTTAGAACTTCAATCAAAAGTTTGTTGTTTTACAATAGCACCGGAGCGTGTTATTATCTCTCTGGCAGAGTTTGAAGAAGAATCTACCAGAGTTTTTCTTATGATTTTAACCGGAGTAGTTAAGATCATATTGCTGTTTCTCGGCCATCTGAGGGAGGTAAAAACTTCAGATCAGGGGACAGCGGGCAGTGGAATCTGCATTGAGGTATGTAGCAGTTTTTATTTTCTGAATGGAATTGATGAAAAAATCCTGCCATACCGTTATAATGAACATGTATGTATACTCTACACTTTAGTATTCTGGGGATGGTATTTCACCGGAATTACTCTGTAAAAGTACATTAAACCTTTTAATAGGTATTTTTCATGTTAAACGTTTTTGCTGGAATGTAGAATCGTTTGCATTAATGAGGTACTGAGTGAATAAATATTTGGGCATTATTTTTCCACTTGGCAGTTTGCTTGTTTTAATTATGACAGTTTCGTTTCTCTCTCACTACTGTGTGTGAGAGGGAGGGGCCGTTTTTGGCGCTCTTTGCTACGCATCAAAAATTTCCAGTCAGTTACTCTTGTATTTTCTGCATGATCCGGTTCATCTCTAACAGAACTCAGGGGTCTTCAAACTTCTTTGAAGGGAGGTAGATTCTCTCAGCAGAGCTGTGAGACTTATATAGTGACTGTGATTTAAAACGTTTCTGTAATTTTTATGTTTAAAATTTATTTAGTGTTATTTTACTAATGGGAACAAACCTTTGCTAAAAAGTTGTGTTGTTTTTAAAGAGTGATGCTATAACTGTTTTTTCAGTTCATTATTTCAACTGTCATTTAATCGTTTAGTGCTTCTTGAGGCACAGTACGTTTTTGTTAAATAAGATTGTAACCGAGTTGCATGTTTATTGCTAGTGTGTTAAACATGTCTGATTCAGAGGAAGATACCTGTGTCATTTGTTCCAATGCCAAGGTGGAGCCCAATAGAAATTTATGTACTAACTGTATTGATGCTACTTTAAATAAAAGCCAATCTGTACAAATTGAACAAATTTCACCAAACAGCGAGGGGAGAGTTATGCCGACTAACTCGCCTCACGTGTCAGTACCTGCATCTCCCGCCCGGGAGGTGCGTGATATTATGGCGCCTAGTACATCTGGGCAGCCATTACAGATAACATTACAAGATATGGCTACTGTTATGACTGAAGTTTTGGCTAAATTACCAGAACTAAGAGGCAAGCGTGATCACTCTGGGGTGAGAACAGAGTGCGCTGATAATTCTAGGGCCATGTCTGATACTGCGTCACAGCTTGCAGAGCATGAGGACGGAGAGCTTCATTCTGTAGGTGACGGTTCTGATCCAAGCAGATTGGATTCAGATATTTCAAATTTTAAATTTAAATTGGAAAACCTCCGTGTATTACTAGGGGAGGTCTTAGCGGCTCTTAACGATTGTAACACCGTTGCAATACCAGAGAAAATGTGTAGGTTGGATAAATACTTTGCGGTACCGGCGAGTACTGATGTTTTTCCTATACCTAAGAGATTAACTGAAATTGTTACTAAGGAGTGGGATAGACCCGGTGTGCCGTTCTCACCCCCTCCAATATTTAGAAAGATGTTTCCAATAGACGCCACCACACGGGACTTATGGCAAACGGTCCCTAAGGTGGAGGGAGCAGTTTCTACTTTAGCTAAGCGCACCACTATCCCGGTGGAGGATAGCTGTGCTTTTTCAGATCCTATGGATAAAAAATTAGAGGGTTACCTTAAGAAAATGTTTGTTCAACAAGGTTTTATATTGCAACCCCTTGCATGCATCGCGCCGATTACGGCTGCGGCAGCATTTTGGATTGAGTCTCTGGAAGAGAACCTTAGTTCAGCTACGCTGGACGACATTACGGACAGGCTTAGAGTCCTTAAACTAGCTAATTCATTTATTTCGGAGGCCGTAGTACATTTAACCAAACTTACGGCTAAGAATTCAGGATTCGCCATTCAGGCACGTAGGGCGCTGTGGCTAAAATCCTGGTCGGCTGATGTAACTTCTAAGTCCAAATTACTTAATATACCTTTCAAGGGGCAAACCTTATTTGGGCCCGGTTTGAAAGAAATTATTGCTGACATTACAGGAGGTAAGGGCCACGCTCTACCTCAAGACAAAGCCAAAGCTAAGGCTAGACAGTCTAATTTTCGTCCCTTTCGGAATTTCAAAACAGGAACAGCATCAACTTCCACTGCACCAAAACAGGAAGGAGCTGTTGCTCGTTACAGACAAGGCTGGAAACCTAACCAGTCCTGGAATAAGGGCAAGCAGGCCAGGAAACCTGCTGCTGCCCCTAAGACAGCATGAACCGAGGGCCCCCGATCCGGGACCGGATCTAGTGGGGGGCAGACTCTCTCTCTTCGCCCAGGCTTGGGCAAGAGATGTCCAGGATCCCTGGGCGCTAGAGATCATATCTCAGGGATACCTTCTAGACTTCAAATTCTCTCCCCCAAGAGGGAGATTTCATCTGTCAAGGTTGTCAACAAACCAAATAAAGAAAGACGCGTTTCTACGCTGTGTACAAGATCTATTATTAATGGGAGTGATCCATCCGGTTCCGCGGTCGGAACAAGGACAAGGGTTTTACTCAAACCTGTTTGTGGTTCCCAAAAAAGAGGGAACTTTCAGGCCAATCTTGGATTTAAAGATCCTAAACAAATTCCTAAGAATTCCATCGTTCAAAATGGAAACTATTCGGACAATCTTACCCATGATCCAAAAGGGTCAGTACATGACCACAGTGGATTTAAAGGATGCTTACCTTCACATACCGATTCACAAAGATCATTACCGGTATCTAAGGTTTGCCTTCTTAAACAGGCATTACCAGTTTGTAGCCCTTCCATTCGGATTGGCTACGGCTCCAAGAATCTTCACAAAGGTTCTGGGTGCCCTTCTGGCGGTACTAAGACCGCGAGGAATTTCGGTAGCTCCGTACCTAGACGACATTCTGATACAAGCTTCAAGCTTTCAAACTGCCAAGTCTCATACAGAGTTAGTTCTGGCATTTCTAAGGTCGCATGGATGGAAAGTGAACGAAAAGAAGAGTTCTCTCTTTCCTCTCACAAGAGTTCCATTCTTGGGGACTCTTATAGATTCTGTAGAAATGAAGATTTATCTGACAGAAGACAGATTAACAAAGCTTCTAAATGCATGCCGTATCCTTCATTCCATTCAACTCCCGTCAGTAGCTCAATGCATGGAGGTGATCGGCTTAATGGTAGCAGCAATGGACATAGTACCCTTTGCACGCCTACATCTCAGACCGCTGCAATTGTGCATGCTGAGTCAGTGGAATGGGGATTACTCAGATTTGTCCCCCACTCTGAATCTGGATCAAGAGACCAGAAACTCTCTTCTATGGTGGCTTTCTCGGCCACATCTGTCCAGGGGGATGCCGTTCAGCAGGCCGGACTGGACAATTGTAACAACAGACGCCAGCCTACTAGGTTGGGGCGCTGTCTGGAATTCTCTGAAGGCTCAGGGACAATGGAGTCAGGAGGAAAGTCTCCTGCCAATAAACATTCTGGAATTGAGAGCAGTTCTCAATGCCCTTCTAGCTTGGCCCCAGTTAAAAACTCGGGGGTTCATCAGGTTTCAGTCGGACAACATCACGACTGTAGCTTACATCAACCATCAGGGAGGGACAAGAAGCTCCCTAGCAATGATGGAAGTATCAAAGATATTTCGCTGGGCAGAGTCTCACTCTTGCCACCTGTCAGCAATCCACATCCCGGGAGTGGAGAACTGGGAGGCGGATTTCTTGAGTCGCCAGACTTTTCATCCGGGGGAGTGGGAACTTCATCCGGAGGTCTTTGCCCAAATACTTCGACGTTGGGGCAAACCAGAGATAGATCTCATGGCGTCTCGCCAGAACGCCAAACTTCCTCGCTACGGATCCAGATCCAGGGATCCGGAAGCGGTTCTGATAGATGCTTTGACAGCACCTTGGAACTTCAGGATGGCTTATGTGTTTCCACCCTTCCCGCTGCTTCCTCGATTGATTGCCAAAATCAAACAGGAGAGAGCATCAGTGATTCTAATAGCACCTGCATGGCCACGCAGGACTTGGTATGCAGATCTAGTGGACATGTCATCCTGTCCGCCTTGGTCTCTACCTCTAAGACAGGACCTTCTGATACAGGGTCCATTCAAACATCAAAATCTAACTTCTCTGAAGCTGACTGCTTGGAAATTGAACGCTTGATTTTATCAAAACGTGGTTTTTCTGAGTCGGTTATTGATACCCTGTTACAGGCTAGGAAGCCTGTTACCAGAAAGATTTACCATAAAATATGGCGTAAATACCTATACTGGTGTGAATCCAAAGATTACTCCTGGAGTAAAGTTAGGATTCCTAGGATATTGTCCTTTCTACAAGAAGGTTTAGAAAAGGGTTTATCGGCTAGCTCATTAAAGGGACAGATCTCAGCTCTGTCCATCTTGTTACACAGGCGTCTGTCAGAAAATCCAGACGTCCAGGCATTTTGTCAGGCTTTAGCTAGGATCAAGCCTGTGTTTAAAACTGTTGCTCCGCCATGGAGTTTAAACTTAGTTCTTAACGTTTTACAGGGTGTTCCGTTTGAACCCCTTCATTCCATTGATATAAAATTATTATCTTGGAAAGTTCTATTTTTAATGGCTATTTCCTCGGCTCGAAGAGTCTCTGAATTATCAGCCTTACATTGTGATTCTCCTTATCTGATCTTTCACTCAGACAAGGTAGTTCTGCGTACTAAACCTGGGTTCTTACCTAAGGTTGTCTCTAACAGGAATATCAATCAAGAGATTGTTGTTCCCTCCTTATGTCCAAATCCTTCTTCAAAGAAGGAACGTCTTCTACACAATCTGGATGTAGTTCGTGCCCTCAAGTTCTACTTGCAGGCAACTAAAGATTTTCGCCAAACTTCTTCCCTGTTTGTCGTTTATTCGGGACAGAGGAGAGGTCAAAAAGCTTCTGCTACCTCTCTCTCTTTTTGGCTTCGTAGCTTAATACGTTTAGCCTATGAGACTGCTGGACAGCAGCCTCCTGAAAGAATTACAGCTCATTCCACTAGAGCTGTGGCTTCCACTTGGGCCTTTAAGAATGAGGCCTCTGTTGAACAGATTTGCAAGGCTGCAACTTGGTCTTCGCTTCATACTTTTTCCAAATTTTACAAATTTGACACTTTTGCTTCTTCGGAGGCTATTTTTGGGAGAAAGGTTCTTCAGGCAGTGGTTCCTTCTGTATAATGAGCCTGCCTATCCCTCCCGTCATCCGTGTACTTTTGCTTTGGTATTGGTATCCCAGAAGTAATGATGACCCGTGGACTGATCACACATAACAGAAGAAAACATAATTTATGCTTACCTGATAAATTCCTTTCTTCTGTTGTGTGATCAGTCCACGGCCCGCCCTGTTTTTAAGGCAGGTGCATATTTTTTAAATTATAATTCAGTCACCACTACACCCTTGGTTTCTCCTTTCTCGTTGGTCTTTGGTCGAATGACTGGAGGTGACGTAGAGGGGAGGAGCTATATAGCAACTCTGCTGGGTGAATCCTCTTGCACTTCCTGTAGGGGAGCAGATAATATCCCAGAAGTAATGATGACCCGTGGACTGATCACACAACAGAAGAAAGGAATTTATCAGGTAAGCATAAATTATGTTTTTTACTAGAAAGGTTTTATGGCTTAAATCTCTGATATGGTGTTTAAATTTCGATGACTATCTTATTATTTTAGGATAATATTTTTTTCAAAGATTTTCTATTGTATTTTATTATCTCCTCTATTTCTGGGGGAAAGGGATTTTTTATGCCCCAAGTTAAGAAATCTAAGGGTAATTTTTAAGCTCCCAATTGTTTTTTTCATTCCCTTAAGGCCTCTTGCTCTGATTTCAGATTTTTTTTCTGAATTTGAATAATTCCAAGCCTTATAATTAAACTATGTTCAGCCCTTAAGACTGCATGAAGGTGTGGCCTTTTAACTAGTTCTACTGGTGGGGGGGCGGAATTGAATTTATTTCAACACATTTGGACAGTTTATGTTCAAATCAGTGGATTCAGAATATTATTTTCTCATGAGTATCGAATAGGTTTCAGAATAAAAACCTCCCATGGAAAGATTCTTTTCCATGTTATAACAAACCCTGTGAAAGCTCAGGTTTTTCTGAATTGTGTTTCAGATTTAGTGTTTTCAGGGGTGATGGTTCCAGTTCCTCTGCAGGAACAGAGTTTGGTTTTCTATTGAAATCTATTCATTGTCCTAAAGAAAAAATTTGTTCAGACCAATTCTGGATCTGAATTTTTTATATTGTTTTGTAAGAGTCCCAACTTTCAAGATGGTGACTTTAGGGACTATTCTGCCTTTCTGTATAGCAAAGTTACTTCCTGTCCACAATAGACTTACAGGACGCTTATTTTCAATTCATTCAGACCACTATTATTTTCTGAGTTTCTCTTTTCTAGATAAGCATTACCAATTTGTCGCTCGTCGTTTTGGGCTAGCGGCAGCTCAGAGATTCTTTTCAAAGATTCTTGGTACTCTTCTATTTGTATTCAGAGAGCAGGGTATTGTGGTGTTTCCTTATTTGGATGATATTTGGTACTAGTTTTAATCTTTTCATTCAGCAGAATCTCACTTGAAACAACTAGTGTGGTTTCCTCATGATATGGTTGGAGGATCAATATACAGTAGTTTTTCTTGATTCCTTAGACAAGGGTCATCATTTTAGGTTTCCAGATAGAATTTAGTGTCTATGATTCTTTCTCTGATAGACTAGAGACGAATGAAGTTAATTTTAGTTTGCCTGAACCTTCAGTCTCTATTTCTCCAACATTGGTGTGTCCGGTCCATGGCGTCATCCATTACTTGTGGGATATTCTCCTCCCCCACAGGGAAAGGCAAGGAGAGCACACAGCAAGAGCTGTCCATATAGTCCCTCCCAGGCTCCGTCCCCCCAGTCATTCTCCTTGCTGCTCTGAACAAGTAGCATCTCCTAGGGGATGGTGAGGAGTTTGTGGTGTTTAGTTTTAGTTTTTTATTCTTCTATCAAGAGTTTATTTTAAAATAGTGCTGGTATGTACTATTTACTCTAAAACAGAAAGAGATGAAGAGTTCTGTTTATAAGAGGAGTATGATTTTAGCAGCAGTAACTAAAATCAATTGCTGTTCCCACACAGGACTGTTGAGATGAGAGAACTTCAGTTGGGGGGAACAGTTTGCAGACTTTTCTGCTCAAGGTATGACTAGCCATTTTTCTAACAAGACTGTGTAATAAAGGGCTTATTATGGGCTATAAACTGGTAGACACTTTTAGGGGCTAAATCGATTGCTTTATTTAAGTATTATATGCAGTTTGAAGTTGAATTTCACACTTTTATAACATTGGGGAACGTTTTTAGTACCAGGCACTTGTTAAGACACCTTCCCACTCAGGAAGGTCTTTTCTCTGTAGTAGGCAGAGCCTCATTTTCGCTCCATTATTGTGCAGTTACTTTTGAGTACAGTACATGCAGCTGCATGTGTGAGGGTCTGGAATCCACTAAAAACGTTCCTAGAAGGCTTCATTTGGTATCATATACCCCCCTGGGATTGGTGAAGTCGCAGCAAGGGCTGTGGCTGAGTCTGTAAGGGGGTTAAAATTGTAAACAGCTCCGGTTTCAACATTTTAAGGGTTAACAGCTTGAAAATTGGGGTGCAATACTTTGAATGCATTAAGACACTGTGGTGAAAATTTGGGAAAGATTGGATAATTCCTTCATAGTTTTTCACATATTCAGTAATAAAGTGTGCCCTGTTTAACATTTAAAGAGACAGTAACGGTTTTGTTTTAAAACGGTTTTTGTGCTTTACTAACCAGTTTAAGCCTGTTTAACATGTCTGTACCTTCAGATAGATCATGTACTGTATGTATGGTAGCCAATGTGGTTCCCCCTTCAAATATGTGTGATAATTGTGCCATAGCGTCCAAACAAAGTAAGGACAGTACTGTCACAAATTGTAAAGTTGCCCAGGATGATTCCTCAGATAAGGAGGTGCTATCTAGAAGGAAGTAGACATAGTTCTACATCATCTCCTTCTGTGTCTATACCAGTTATGCCCGCGCAGACGACCCCTAGTACTTCTAGTGCGCCAATGCTTGTTACTATGCAGCGATTGACGGCAGTAATGGATAACTCCATAGCTAATATTTTATCCAAAATGCCAGCATTTCAGAGAAAGCGCGATTGCTCTGTTTTAAACACTGTAGAGCAGGAGGGCGCTGATGATAATTTTTCTGTCATACCCTCACACCAATCTGAAGTGGCAGTGAGGGAGGGTTTGTCAGATGGGGAAATTTCTGATAGGAAGAATTTCTCAGCAGGCAGAACCTGATGTTGTGACATTTAAATTTAAATTAGAGCATCTCCGCGCATTACTTAAGGAGGTGCTATCTACTCTGGATGATTGTGACAATCTGGTCATCCCAGAAAAATTGTGCAAGATGGACAAGTTCCTTGAGGTCCCGGTGCACCCTGATGCTTTTCCGATACCTAAACTGGTGGCGGACATAGTGTATAAGGAGTGGGAGAACCCAGGCATACATTTTGTCCCTCCTCCTATATTTAAGAAATTGTTCCCTATGGTCGACCCCAGGAAGGACACATGGCAAACAGTCCCTAAGGTTGAGGGGGCGGTTTCTACTCTAGCCAAGCACACGACCATTCCTATTGAGGACAATTGTGCTTTCAAGATCCTATGGATAAAAAATTGGAGGGTTTGCTTAAAAAGATTTTTGTACAGCAAGGTTACCTCCTTCAACCTATTTCGTGCATTATTCCTGTCACTACAGCGGCGTGGTTCTGGTTCGAGGAACTGGAAAAGTCGCTCAGTAGGGAGACTCCGTATGAGGAAGTCATGGACAGAATTCACGCACTTAAGTTAGCTAATTCCTTTATTTTAGACGCAGTTTTGCAGTTATCGAGGTTAGCGGCGAAAAATTCAGGGTTTACAATTGTGGCGCGCAGAGCGCTCTGGCTAAAGTCTTGGTCGGCGGATGTATCTTCCAAGACAAAATTGCTTAATATTTCAAGGGTAAGACCCTTTTTGGGCCAGAATTGAAAGAGATTATTTCAGACATCTCTGGGGGAAATGGCCATGCCCTCCCACAAGATAAACCTTTCAAAGAATAAGTCCAATTTTCGTTCCTTTCGCAATTTCAGGAACGGACCGACTTCCAACTCGGCAGCCTCTAGACAAGAGGGTAACGCTTCCCAGACTAAACCAGCTTGGAAATCAATGCAAGGCTGGAACAAGGGTAAACAGGCCAAGAAGCCTGCTGCTGCTACCAAAACAGCATGAAGGGGTAGCCCCCGATCCGGGACCGGATCTTGTAGGGGGCAGACTCTCTCTCTTTGCTCAGGCTTGGGCAAGAGATGTTTAGATCCCTGGGCACTAGAAATAGTCTCTCAGGGTTTTCTTCTGGAATTCAAGGAACTACCCTCAAGGGGAACGTTCCACATGTCTCACTTATCTTCAAACCAAATAAAGAGACAGGCATTCTTACATTGTGTAGAAGACCTGTTAAAGATGGGAGTGATACACCCAGTTCCAACTGTGGAACAAGGTCAGGGGTTTTACTCAAATCTGTTTGTAGTTCCCAAAAAAGAGGGAACTTTCAGACCAATTCTGGATTTAAAAATTCTAAACAAATTTCTCAGAGTTCCATCGTTCAAAATGGAAAACATTCGAACAATTTTACCTTCAATCCAGGAGGGTCAATTTATGACTACCTTGGATTTAAAGAATGCGTATCTACATATTCCTATCCACAAAGATCATCCAAGGATTTTCACAAAGGCGCTAGGGTCCCTTCTAGCGGTTCTAAGACCAAGGGGTATTGCAGTGGCACTTTATCTGGACGACATTCTAATCCAAACGTCGTCTCTTTCCAAAGCAAAGGCTCATACAGACATTGTTCTAGCCTTTCTCAGATCTCACGGGTGGAAGGTGAATGTAGAAAAGCGTTCCCTGTCTCCGTCGACAAGAGTTCCCTTCTTGGGAACGATAATAGATTCTTTAAAAATGAAGATCTTCCTGACAAAAGTCAGAAAGTCAAAGCTTCTAAACGCTTGTCAAGTTCTTCACTCTATTCTGCAGCCTTCCATAGCTCAGTGCATGGAAGTAGTAGGGTTGATGGTTGCAGCAATGGACATAGTTCCTTTTGCTCGAAGTCATCTAAGACCATTACAACTGTGCATGCTCAAGCAGTGGAATGGGGACTATACAGACTTGTCTCCAAAGATTTAAGTAGACCAGATGATCAGAGACTCACTCCGTTGGTGGTTGTCACAGGATCACCTGTCTCAGGGAATGAGTTTCCGCAGACCAGAGTGGGTCATTGTCACGACCGACGCCAGTCTATTAGGCTGGGGCGCGGTCTGGGATTCCCTGAAAGCTCAGGGTCTATGGTCTCGGGAAGAGTCTCTTCTCCCGATAAACTTCCTGGAACTGAGAGCGATATTCAATGCTTTCCGGGCTTGGCCTCAACTAGCGAAGGCCGGATTCATAAGATTCCAGTCAGACAACATGACGACTGTAGCTTACATCAACCATCAGGGAGGAACAAAGAGTTCCTTGGCGATGAGAGAGGTATCCAAGATCATCAAATGGGCGGAGGATCTCTCCTGCCATCTATCTGCAATTCACATCCCAGGAGTAGACAACTGGGAGGCGGATTATCTGAGTCGTCAGACTTTCCATCCGGGGGAGTGGGTACTCCACCCGGAGGTTTTTTGCCCAGTTGACTCAATTATGGGGCATTCCAGACATGGATCTGATGGCGTCTCGTCAGAACTTCAAGGTTCCTTGCTACGGGTCCAGATCCAGGGATCCCAAGGCGACTCTAGTGGATGCATTAGTGACGCCTTGGTCGTTCAACCTAGTTTATGCGTTTCCACCGTTCCCTCTCCTTCCCAGGCTTGTAGCCAGGATCAAACAGGAGAAGGCCTCGGTGATTCTGATAGCTCCTGCGTGGCCGCGCAGGACTTGGTATGCAGACTTGGTGAATATGTCATCGGCTCCACCAGGGAAGCTACCTTTGAGACAGGATCTTCTAGTACAAGGTCTATTCGAACATCCAAATCTAGTTTATCTCCAGCTGACTGCTTGGAGATTGAACGCTTGATTTTATCCAAGCGCAGGTTTTCAGATTCAGTGATAGATACTCTGGTCCAAGCCAGAAAACCTGTGACTAGAAGGATTTACCATAAAATATGAAAAATATATATCTGTTGGTGTGAATCCAAGGGATTCTCATGGATTAAAATTCCCAGGATCCTCTCCTTTCTCCAAGAAGGTTTGGATAAGGGATTGTCAGCGAGTTCTCTAAAAGGACAGATTTCTGCTTTATCTGTCTTGTTACACAAACGACTAGCAGCTGTGCCAGATGTACACGCTTTTGTACAGGCTTTGGTCAGAATCAAGCCTGTTTACAGACCTTTGACTCCTCCCTGGAGTCTAAATTTAGTTTTTTTTAAGTTCTTCAAGGGGTTCCATTTGAGCCCTTACATTCCATAGATATCAAGTTACTATCTTGGAAAGTTCTGTTTTTGGTTGCTATTTCTTCTGCTAGAAGAGTTTCTGAACTATCTGCTTTGCAGTGTGATCCACCCTATCTGGTGTTCCATTCAGATAAGGTTGTTTTGCGTACCAAGCCTGGTTTTCTTCCAAAAGTTGTTTCCAACAAGAATATTAACCAGGAAATAGTTGTCCCTTCTTTGTGTCCGAATCCAGTTTCAAAGAAGGAACGTTTGTTACACAATTTAGATGTAGTTCGTGCTTTAAAGTTCTATTTAGAAGCAACAAAGGATTTCAGACAAACTTCTTCTTTGTTTGTCGTTTATTCTGGTAAGAGGAGAGGACAAAAAGCTACTGCTACCTCTCTTTCTTCCTTTCTTTCTGGCTGAAAAGCATTATCCGATTGGCTTATGACACTGCCGGACGGCAGCCTCCTGAATGAATCACAGCTCACTCTACTAGGGCTGTGGCTTCCACATGGGCCTTCAAGAACGAGGCTTCTGTTGATCAGATATGTAAGGCAGCGACTTGGTCGTCTCTGCACATTTTTGCCAAATTCTACAAATTTGATACTCTTGCTTCTTCGGAGGCTATTTTTGGGAGAAAGGTTTTGCAAGCCGTGGTGCCTTCTGTTTAGGTAACCTGATTTGCTCCCTCCCTTCATCCGTGTCCTAAAGCTTTTATTATTGGTTCCCACAAGTAATGGATGACCCCGTGGACCGGACACACCAATGTTGGAGAAAACAGAATTTATGCTTACCTGATAAATTACTTTCTCCAACGGTGTGTCCGGTCCACGGCCCGCCCTGGTTTTTTAATCAGGTTTGAAATATTTCTTTCTCTATACACTACAGTCACCACGGCACCCTATAGTTTCTCCTTTTTTTCTCCTAACCGTCGGTCGAATGACTGGGGGGGCTGAGCCTGGGAGGGACTATATGGACAGCTCTTGCTGTGTGCTCTCCTTGCCTTTCCCTGTGGGGGAGGAGAATATTCCACAAGTAATGGATGACGCCGTGGACCGGACACACCGTTGGAGAAAGTAATTTATCAGGTAAGCATAAATTCTGTTTTTTTTCCTTCAGTGGTTATGTGAATGGAAGTTTTTGGTCTCATGACTGCCGCATCAGGTGAAATCTTCTTTGCTCTTTTTCGTTTGGGGCCTCTAAAGCTTTGCATGTTGCATCATAGGCCCAGGGATTATTTTCAGTTATTACAACTGATATACTTAAATCCCAACACTTTTTTTCTCTCTGATTTGGTGATTGGACTATCACCTTATTGTTCAGGGGGCCACAATTGTTCGACCCTACCTGGACCGAATTCTCAACATATGCAAGTTTTTGAGGTGGGGAGCTGTCTGAGATTCTCTGACAGCACTAGTGGTTTGGAAACCTCAGGAGGCGAGGTTAACAATCAATATTTTAGAACTCCATTCTTTTTTCAGGGCTCTTCAGGCATGGCTTATTTTGAAGAGACAACTTTTACATTTGTTTTTTAAACAGACAATATCACAACAGTGGCATTTGTCAATCATCAAGGAGGGACTCGCAGTCCTTCAGTTATGGAGGAAGTATCTCGGATACTTTCTTGGACGGAATACAACTGTTGTCTAATTTCTGCGATTCATATCTCAGGTGTAGACAATTGGGAAGGGGATTATCACAGCCGTCAGACTTTATATCTGGGTGAGTGCTCTCCATTCAGATGTGTTTTTTTCATCTTGTACAGATGTGGGGGTCTTCCAGAAATAGATCTGAAATGGTCTCTCGTCTAAACAAGAAGTTTTCCAGATTCTTTTCAAGGTTCAAGGATCCTCAGGCAGAGATAGTGGATGCTCTAGCAGTTCTTTGGTTTTTACCAACCTGCTTACATTTTTTCCGCCTTTGGTTCTTTTTCCAAGGGTGATCTTTAAGATCATAATGGAACAATTTGTATGTGTTTCTGATAGCTCCAGCTTGGTCTCTCAGGTTTTGGTATGCGGACCTTGTCAGGATGTTCAGTTGCCAGCCTTGGCTACTTCCTTTAAGGCCAGACCTTCTGTTTCAGGGGCCGCCATAGGATCTCAAATTTCTAAATTTGAAGCTTTGAAAATTGAACGCTTAAGTGTTTAGTCATAGATGTTTCTATGACTCAGTTATTAGCACTATGATACAGGCTCATAAGTCTGTTTCTATGAGATTTTATTTTCGGGTTTGGAAAACCTATATTTCATGATGTTCAACTGATGATTATTCTTGTCATTCATTTAGAATTCCTAGGATTTTAGTTTCTTCAGGTTGGTTTGGATTAACATTTTTTCTTCAAATTCTTTGGAAGGACAAATTTTCTGCTCTTTCTGTCTTATTTCATAGAAAGATTGCTTAACTTCCTGATATTCACTGTTTTGTTCAGGCTTTGGTTCATATTAAACCTGTTTTTAAATCTATTTCTCCTCCTTGAGTCTCAATTAAGATTTTTCAGGCTCTTCCTTTTGAGTCTATGTATTCCCTGGACATTCAATTACTTTCTTGGAAAGTGTTTTTTTCTTTTGGCTATCTCTTCTGCTTGAAGAGCTTCTGTATTGTCTGCTCTCTTTTGTGAGTCTCTATCTGTTTTTCTATCAAGATAAAGTTGTTTTGCGGACTTCATTTACAGTTTTACCTAAAGTTGTAAATTCTAACATCATCATTAAGGAAATTGTTGTTCCTTCTTTGTGTCCTAATTTTAAGAAAACTCTTGTAGTGTCTTTACAGTCCTTGGATAAGGTAAGAGCTTTGAAATATTATGTTGAGGCTACTTAAGATTTCAGAAAGACTTCTAGTCTATTTGTTATTTTTTTCTGTCTCCAGGAAGGTCAGAAAGTCTCTGTTATTTCTCAGTTTTTTTGGTTCAGACTTTTGATTCACAAAGCTTAGATAATTACAGCTCATCCTACTAGATCAGTTGCCACTTCTTGGGCTCTCAAGAATGAAGCTTCGGTTGATCAAATTTGCAAAGCAGCAACTTGGTCTTCTTTGCATACTTTTACAAAATTTTACCATTTTATGAGTTTGCTTCTTCGGAAGCAGCCTTTGGTAGAAAGGTTCTTCAGGCAGTTGTCTCAGCTTGATTCTAATGCATTTGATTTGAGTTTTTTAAAATTGTTTAAGAAAACTACATATTTTTTTGGGAGGGGGGGGGGTCTAATTTCTCAGTGGAAATAGCTGTTTTTATTTTATCCCTCTCTAGTGACTCGTGGACTTCCACATCTTGGGTATTATATCCCATACGTCACTACACTAGCTCATGGACTTTTGCCACTTACACGAAAGAAAACATAATTTATGTAAAAACTTGCCTAATAAATTCATTTCTTCCATAGTGGCAAGAGTCCATGGAACCCACCCTATTTTTTGTGGTTATGATTTTTTTGTATAAAGCACATTATTTTTTCCAGTTCCTCTTTTTTGTATGCTTTTTATTCCTTTTTTACACCTCACTTCTTGGCTATACGTTAAACTGACGTATGAGTTAGCTGGGAGGTGAATTTATAGGCATTTTGAGGTTTGGGAAACTTTGCCCCCTCCAGGTAGGAATGTATATCCCATACGTCACTAGCTCATGGACTCTTGCCACTATGAAAGAAATGAATTTATCAGGTAAGTTCTTACATAAATTATGTTTTTTACTTTAGCAAAACCAATACGTTTGATTGTTTTAACTAATGATATAGAGCTTTCAGAACAACAGCAACCAAACTAGCATTTAAAGATCCAAAGTGTAAAATGAATATTTTGAATAGTACCACCCGGTGTGTATATAAACTTGTAATTTATATAACTATGTGCATTGTAATATTGTGTAATGTACTTAGTATAGTAAGCTTATTTTTTGCATGCATTGACATCCATACATTCTATTTTAAGTATTAATATATATTAAGTTGTAATGTGTTGTGAGGTGCACTACAGTCTGTCAAGTTGTCAATTTTTGGCATGTAATTAAATAGAATAATGGACCATGGTTGTTCTCACACCATTACATATTGTATATAAGAAGGATACTGTTGCATACAGATACAGGAAATAGAAATTAAAATTGGTTGTGTCTTCACACTCTCTATGCCTCTTACATTACTACATTTACAGTGCCACAAATGTTTGATAGTAAAGATATTTTGGTTTTGACACCCTTCTTAAAGCAACATGAATACGCTACTTAAAAACTCTTCATCAGTTCCAGACACCCACATCCCTTTTAAAAGATAAAGTAATGTTCTGCAGTGGTTATAATCCAGTTAGAGACATTGGTTCTCAGACACTATATCTCCCCCTCCTCAAACTGAGCATGTGCTGTTTTGTACCATGTGTTTGCAGTATAGATCATTGTGGTGTTCTCCCATCATTAAATAAGCTGTTTAGCTAAATATTAAGGGCATTATATTACCATAATCCATCAATGTTTAACCAAGAAATTTTAAAGTTAACTTTCGAAAGGATGAAGAGTTTTTTTTTTTTTCAAAAAATAGAAATGCTTTCTGATGTAGTATAACATATCGGTTAAAAATTTACATGCTGACACCATGAATAAAGAATCTTTATTTTTAATTTAAAAAAACTTTTGGTTTGTGGTTATTTTACATTGGTAAATAATGGGTCAGTTTTTATATATTGGATTTTTTTTTTAGCTGACATTAAATTATTTTTTTACAGCAAACTCTGCATGGGTTAATTATAAGTATTTAAGCTCTACACGTTTATTTTCTTTCATATGAGGAAACAAAGCTTCCCAAACACCAAGTGCTCTATATCAGCGGTCGCCAACCAGTGGTCCATGAGAAGATGTTGGTGGTCCTTGACACCATCAAGCAGGAATTATTCTCCTCTAATGGTGTCACCCCCGTCGTGCCGCAACTCCCTACTGTGCCTGGCTGGACATCAGTGAAAACCGACGGAGGAGTTAAATTACAATATCCCTACGCATGTTGCGTAGTACTGCGCAACTTGCGTAGCTAGATTGTATTTTTAATTCCTCCTGCCTGGCGCACTGCTCAGAGGAAGATGCTTCCATTCTAAAACCATCTGAGGTTGGTATAGTCTTGGCTTGAAATTATATTTAAAAAGAAAATCTTAAATCAAAAATTCTATCTTATATTTAATTTATTTTCTTCTGTCTCTTTGTAGTAGTTTTCCTAATTCCTTCAGATAGACTTGCATTACTGTTTGTCTTCCTCCCCTCTTTCTTCTTTTCTTTCATGTAATTGGCAAGAGTCCATGAGCTAGTGACGTATGGGATATACAATCCTACAAGGAGGGGCAAAGTTTCCCAAACCTCAAATGCCTATAAATACACCCCTCACCACACCCACAATTCAGTTTTACAAACTTTGCCTCCTATGTAGGTGGTGAATTAAGTTTGTGCTAAGATTTCTACGTTGACATGCGCTTCTCAGCATTTTGAAGCCCGAGTACAGCGAATGTCAGAGGGATGTGAAGAGAGTATCACCTATTGAATGCAATGGTCTTCCTAACAGGGATCTATTTCATAGGTTCTCTGTTATCGGTCGTAGAGATTTTATCTCCTACCTCCCTTTTCAGATCGACGATATACTCTCATAAATCTGTAGCGCAAGATTTTTTTGCGCAAAAGTATGTCCGTTGACGCAAGTTAGTCATTTCCAGCGTCGTAGTTGATGCTGAGTTACTTACACAGGGTTGCGTCGTTAGTGACGCGAGTGTGTCATTTCCGGATGTTTTTCATTAATTTAATACCCCATTGCTATTTGCCTCTTGCCTTTTTCTATGTCAGAGGGCTATGCTATTTGCATTTTTTCCCATTCCTGAAACTGTCATATAAGGAAATTGACAAATTTTGCTTAATATGTTGTTTTTTTTACATTTTGCAAGATGTCTGAATCTGATCCTGCCTCAGAAGTATCTGTTGGAACTTTGCTGCCTGATGTCGGTTCTACTAAAGCTAAGTGCATTATATTTCCGAATGTCATTTGTATTGGTTATCCTGATAAACTTTTACATGCAGATATTGTGTCCATCAGTACATTACCTGTTGTTGTTCCTTCAACTTTTAATGTACATGTTATACCTATGAAATTTAAAGAATTTGTTACTGATTCTATTCAGAAGGCTTTGTCTGCTATTCTGCCTTCTAATTAATATAAGGTCTTTTAAAACTTTTCATAAGATTGATGAAATTTTTAATGACCGACAACATAATGAATTATCCTCCTCTGATGAGGATCTATCTGATTCAGAAGATCCTTCCTCAGATATTGACACTAACAAATCTACTTATTTATTTAAAATGAAGTATTTTCGTTCTTTGTTAAAGAAGTGTTTATTATTTTGGATATCGTGGAAACTAGTCCTCTTGATATTAGAACTAGTAAATTATGTTTTTAAACCTCCTGTGGTTACTCCAAAGGTTTTTTCCTGTTCCTGATGCTATTTCTGATATTATTTCTAAGGAATGGAATTAGCCGGGTACTTCTTTTATTCCTTCTTCAAGGTTTAAAAAATGTATCTTTTTACCAGTAATTTCTATAGAGTTTTGGAAAAAAATACTCAAAGTTGATGGGGCCATTTCTACTCTTGCTGAACGTACCTTTATTCCTATAGTAGTTAAGTTCCTTAGGAAACATGAATCTTATCTAAGGAAAGCTTTTTTATATTCAGGTTGTCTCAGGCCTGCAATTTCTTTGGCTGATGTTGCAGCGGCATCAACATTGTTGTTGGAGTATTAGCGCAACAAGAATTGTATTCCAATTTATCTAGCATTGTTCGCTTACTGCAACATACTAATCAGTTCTGATGCCATTTTTTTATATATTCAAGATTGATGTTAGATCTATGTCTTTAGCTATTTTTAGCTAAAAGAGTTTTGAGGCTTAAATCTTGGAATGCTGATATGACTTTTTAAGTCTAGATTGCTATCTCTTTCTTTCCAAGGTAATAAGAGACCTAAGGGTAAATATAGAGCTTCTAATCGTTTTTCGTTCTTTTTGTCAAATAAAGAACAAAAACAGAATCTTTCCTTATGGAATCTGTTTCCATTTGGTAACCTTCATTAATTGGAATAAATCCAACCCATTTAAGAAACCAAAAGCCAGACCCTAAGTCCGCATGAAGGTGTGACTCTCTTTCCAGCTCAGCTGGTAGGGGGCAGATTAAGGTTTTTCAAGGATGTTTGGATAAATTCTGTCCAAAATCAATGGTTTCAGAGTATTGTCTCTCAGGGGTATCGAATAGGATTCTGAGTAAATCCTCCTGAAGTGTGTTTCAGACCTGGAGTTCTGGGTAGTCATGCCAGTTCCTTTTCAGGAACAAGGTCTGGGGTTTTATTCAAATCTATTCATTGTCCCAAAGAAAGAAATTTCATTCAGACCAATTTTGGATCTGGAAATTTTGATTCGTTGTGTAAGAGTACCAACTTTCAAATGGTGACTTTAAGGACTGTTCTGCCTTTTATTCAGCAAGGACATTTAAGGTCCACAGTGGACTTGCAGAATGTATACCTTCATATTCTTATTCATTCAGATCATTATCAGTTCCTGAGATTCTCTTTTCTAGACAAGCATTACCAATTCGTTGCTCTTCCATTTGGACTAGCAACCGCTCAAAGAATCTTTTTTAAAGGTTCTAGGTGCCCTGCTTTATAGAAACCAGAGAGCAGGGTATTGTGGTGTTTCCTTATTTGTACGATATCTTGGTACTACTGTAGCTCAGTCTTTACGTTCTGCAGAATCTCACACGAATCAACTAGTGTTGTTTCTTTGAAAACCTGCTTGGAGGATCAATTTACCAAAAAGTTTTTTGATTCCTCAGACAAGGGTCACCTTTTTTAGGTTTCCAGATAGATTCAGTGTCCATGACTCTGTCGCTAACAGTCAAGAGACGTTTGAAAGTGGTTGCAGCCTGTCTGCACCTTCAGTCTCAGACATTCCCTTCAGTGGTTATGTGCATGGAAAATTTAGGTCTCATGACTGCAGCATCGGACGAGATTCCCTTTGCTCGTTTTTCACATGAGACCTCTCCAGCTTTGTTTGCTGAATCCATGGTGCAGGGATTATACAAAGATATCACAATTAATATCCTTAAATCCCAATGTTTGACACACTCTGATGTGATGGTAAAATCACCAGCGTTTAGTTCAAGGGGCTTTTTTGTTCGACTAACCTGGACTATGATCATTACAGATGCAAGTCTTTCAGTTTAGGGAGCTGTTTGGGGATCTCTGACAGCACAAGGGGTTTGGAAATTTCAAGAGGCAAGATTACCAATCAATATTTTAGAACTCCGTGCAATTTTCAGAGCTCTTCAGTTTTGGCCTCTGTTGAAAAGAGAACCGTTCATTTATTTTCAAACAGACAATGTCACAGACAGTGGCATTTGTCAAACAGCAGGGTGGGTCTCACAGTCCACAAGCTTTGAACGAAGTATCTCGGATACTTGCTTGGGCGGAATCCAGCTCCTGTCTAAATTCTGAGGTGTATATCCCAGGTATAGACATTGGGAGGCGGATTATCTCAGCCGTTAGACTTTACATCCGGGGGGGTGGTCCCTCCATCCAGATGTGTTTTCTCAGAATGTTCAGATATGGGGTCTTAAAGAGAGAGATCTGATGGCCTCTCATCTAAACAAGAGACTTCCCAGATGCCTGTCCAGGTCCAGGGATTTTCAGGCGGAAGTAGTGGGTGCGCTGACACTTCCTTGGTTTTATCAACCTGCTTCTTCCAAGAGTGATTTCCAAAATCATCATGGAAAAATCGTTTGTGTTGCTGGTGGCTCCAGCATGGCCTCACAGGTTTTGGTATGCGGGTCTTGTTTGGATGTCCAGCTGCCAACCTTGGCCACTTACGTTAAGGCCGGACCTACTGTCTCAAGGTCCGTTTTTCCATCAGGTTCTCAAATCATTAAATTTGAAGGTATGGAAATTGATCGCTTAGTGCTAAGTCATAGAGGTTTCTCTGACTCAGTGATTAATACTATGTTACAGGCTCGTAAATCTGTTTCTGGAAAGATTTATTATCGAGTTTGGAAGACTTACTTTTCATGGTGTTCTTCTCATAAATTCTCTTGGCATTCTTTTAGAGTTGCAAGAATTTTACAGTTTCTTCAGGATGGTTTGGATAAGGTTTTGTCTGCAAGTTCTTTGAAGGGACAAATCTCTGCTCTTTCTGTTTTATTCACAGAAAGATTGCTATTCACTGTTTTGTACAGGCTTTAGTTTCTATTAAGCCTGTCATTAAATCAATCTCTCCTTCTTAGAGTCTTAATTTGGTTTTGTGGGCTTTACAGGCTCCTCCATATTGAGCCTATGCATTCTTTGGACATTTATCTACTTTCTTGGAAAGTGTTGTTCCTTTTGGCCATCTCTTCTGCTAGTTCAGTTTCTGAGCTATCTGTTCTTTTTTGTGAATCTCCTTTTCTGATTTTTCATCAGTATAAGGCGGATTTGCGGACTTCATTTACATTTTTTCCTAAGGTTGTGAATTTTAACAACATTAGTAGAGAAATTGTTGTCCCTTCCTTGTGTCCTAATCCTAAGAATTCTTTGGAAAGATCCTTACATTCTTTGCATGTGGTGAGAGCTTTGAAATATTATATTGAAGCTACTAAAGATTTCAGGAAGACTTCTAGTCTATTTGTTATATTTTCTGGTCCTAGGAAAGGTCAGAAGGCTTCTGCTATTTCCTTAGGCTTCTTGGTTAAAGCTTTTGATTCTTCAGGCTTATTTGGAGTTGGGTCAGGCTCCGCCTCAGAGAATTACAGCTCATTCTACTAGATCAGTCTCCAATTTGTGGGCTTTTAAGAATAAAGCTTCAGTTGATCAAATTTGCAAAGCGACAACTTGGTCTTCTTTTCATTTACTAAATTCTATCGTTTTGATGTGTTTACTTCTTCAGAAGCAGTTTTTTGGTAGAAAAGTTCTTCAGGCAGCTGTTTCAGTTTGATTCTTCTGCTGATGTTTTAAGTTTTTCTTGTAATTTAAAGAATAAACTTATATTTTGGGTTGTGGATTATTTTTTCAGCGGAAAATGGCTGTTGTTTATTTTTATCCCTCCCTCTCTAGTGACTTGTGTGGAGTTCCACATCTTGGGTATTGATATCCCATACATCACTAGCTCATGGACTCTTGCCAATTACATGATAGAAAACATAATTTATGTAAGAATTTACCTGATAAATTCATTTCTTTCATATTAGCAAGAGTCCATGAGGCCCACCCTTTTTTATGGTGGTTATGATTTTTTTTGTATAAAGCACAATTATTTCCAAATTCCTTTGTTGATGCTTTTTACTCCTTTCTTTATCACCCCACTACTTGGCTATTCGTTAAACTGAATTGTGGGTGTGGTGAGGGGTGTATTTATAGGCATTTGAGGTTTGGGAAACTTTGCCCCTTCTGGTAGGATTGTATATCCCATACGTCACTAGCTCATGGACTCTTGCCAATATGAAAGAAATGAATTTATCAGGTAAATTCTTACATAAATTATGTTTTTTTTTAAATTAAATATTAATTATTTTTCATTCTAATATTTTTTTAGCGCACAAAGCCATTACACCTGAAGTTCAGTAATTGCCATCCAGCAGATCAGCCATATCCACCAGTATTATAGTAATTGCCAGTAACATCAGTTGGGGTTAGCTCACATCCATAGTGAGAGCTTTCTGATATAAACTTAATTTATGACTCCAAAGTCTGTCTATGATCATAAGTAGTTTTGAATAATTCTTAACTGGGGAGGTAACTTGGAAGTCTTTTTTTTTTTTTTTTTTTTTTTTTCTTTTTTTTTTTTAAATAATCCGAATCGGGGTACAGAAAGGAAGCAGAAGAAAAAAACAGAAATAGCATAATAACACAATATATACATATTTGGGGATTATTTTGTACATCAACTTTAGTAAAGGCAAATGCATAGAGAAACAAAAATTGCGATGACTGCCATTTCCGATGGAAAGACCAAAAAAAAAAAATCCCTAAAGGACTTCCTTCCCTTCTCCCATCTCTTCTTTCACTTCCCTATTGGGCTTGCCCCTATAGTCCCCACTGTTGAGGCAGGACATTTTTTAGAATTAGGAGTATAAATTCTGGTGTATTCCGTATAGGGTAGATAAATTGAATCTGGACTGCTTGAGGCCATTCCATAATTATATTTATCCACTTGGAAAAAAAATCCATTAATCGTTTCTCCATATAGGGTTTGACCTCAAGCAATTCAATGGCCATCTGTGTTTTCATAGTATTTATCACTTAATTTAATCTAGGGGCCTCTGTGGCTTTCCAGTTTTCAAATATTATATTTCTCGCTGCCATAATAGTCAAGTTTATCAGCTGTTTATCACCTTTCTCTGCACTATCTTCAAACAGCAGAAAATCATTTATTGACCGCAAAGAGATTTTAACCTTTATAAAAACAGCAGAAAATCATTTATTGACCGCAAAGAGATTTTAACCTTTATAAATCTATTTAGCCAGTGATTCACTGGATAATTTTTGGACACCCCATAAACAGTGTATAATATCAGCCTTATCTGCCCTACATTTGGGGCATTTGAGTTGTTGTACTTGATTTGCCACTTATTTATTCTGTCAGGGGTTAAATTAAAATTATTTACTAGTTTCAATTGAGATTCCTTCCAGCTATAAACACTTGACGCTGCTTCCATATTACACAGACAATTTTGTATATTCTGTTGCTGGATCTGTGGGAAAAACTTATTCAGATATTCTTTAATCTTATCTAGATGATTAACCCCCAGCTTGGCCATTAACAAATTATACCATACTGCTATTGATCTTACCCCACCTCTATACAGTACAAGGCCTGATTCTATTCCCTGTTAATTCCAATCATTTCCATGTATATAGCATTGCTGATTAACGTAGCTCCTGATCTGTTAATATGCATAAAAGTCTTTTCTTGGTAGCTGAAAATTCTCAGCTATCTCTGAAAATGACTGTATACCTTGTTGACCTTCATATTTAATCTGTGCAAAATATATTAGACCCTTCCTTCTCCATTCTTTAAATACCTGATCATATATCCCTGGAATGAAATCAATCATACCCACTATTGGGCAGTATTGTGATACTTGAAATTGACATTTCATTATAGTACAATATTTTTTCCAGTCCATAATAATATTAGTTAACATCTCATTAATATTGCTAGGAATATTCTTTCGGTCCCAATGTAGGACTGCCTTGAGGTTAAAAGGAGCAATTATTTCTGATTCTAATTTGTAGTATGTTCCATATTCTCCTTCTGTTAACGAGTCGATAATATTTGAGACATTGAAGTGCAAAACCCCCGTCTCTCTTGCGTTGTATTAATTCATCGTATGGGATTCATGGTTTCTTGTTATTCCACAAAAATTGTGCTATAATTTTATTATATTTATGCAGATCTACATTGTCTATAAACAGAGGTAGGTTTTGTAACAAAAACAGTATTTTGGGGAAAATAATTGTTTTGATTATTATAATTTTTGCTGTTAATGACAGCTTGAATCCTTCCATTTCGCAAGATCCTCCGGCAGTCTATCCATTATCTTTTTATATTTAAGAGAGTACCATTCCGTTGGGTTTTTACTTATATTTAGACCCAGGTATTTTATAAACTGGACTTCTTTAAATCCATGTTTAAGGTAACTATTATAGTTTTTATGTATCCATAATAATTCTGACTTTTTCATGTTCATTTTATACCCCGTAAACTTACTAAAACAGTTTATAATTTCCAAGCATTTTGGAATACTTTTTGTCGTATTATATAAAAATAGGATTATATCGGGGCGTGTCCTACTGTGTTCAAGATAGGACGCACTTTCTGAACGCTCCAAAGAAATCATTGGTAATCCGATTACTAACACTTAACAGCAAAGACAAGAATTTAATAATTGTAAGCTCCAAGATCTGGTATCTGGGACTTTCTCTGCTGTTTTTATGATATTGGGGACTCAGATCGGAGAAAGGCCTAAGGCGGCGGCCTGTTATTAGGTATCCATCCCCCCCGGGAAGAGCCGGGTTACCAGTGCTGTCAGAGTAATCTGGCTTACTGGATCTCTTCAATTCAAAAAAGCAAAGTTAAGGGGTAATAGCACATTTCACGACTGAGACGTGGGCAGAAAATCCCTACATCATGTGTGACCCAATACTCACCCATTTGGAAGCAATATTCAAACCATTAATTGATAAGGCTCCTTCGGAGCTGGAGCTACATCTGCTAATGAGCAAAATACCGCAAATATCTTCGAGTGCTCCGGCATCACTAGAGCCCATAAATTCATGCAATGACCTGTCATCATGCTGCAAGCACCAAGCGGAGATCTTCACCGGCCGTCTAAATATGCACTATTACACTCTCTGCGGCCCACACAGAACGACCATGCCAAGTATCTACAAACAACATCTTATTCATTAAAAGCAGACAAGCCGATACAATACATCACCGCTCTCCATACGCTGGCAACGGGACCGAAGCCGCATGAAACTAAACTGGAAACACCAGATACCAGTGTTATTCAGAGTGCGAGTGCAGCAACAGACATATGTGGGGGCGCTGATATGCTGAAGGGAGCAAACGGCGATGACAGTGGACAGGAGAGAATTCAACGAGTCAGTATCATCACTGGCATGTCGGTTAGGCCAAATCTTCATGTAGAGGCACCCATAGCGCTGGATGTTATAACCGCTGGGGCTTTAGACGCAGCAGCCATGCACCCATACCTTGGGGATCACAGCTTGACATACACCGCAACCCACGAGGACATCGGTCCGGCATCTGGGCCTACTCAGGTAGATCCGAACTTACAGATGTTCACAACTGCGAAGGAACTTGGAGAGTGCTCCTGGGTAGGTTATGCCATTGAAGGTCCAGGCTCTCTACCGACCAACAGTGGCTTAAATGGCAATCGCACAGTGCTGGTCTTGCTCACTGAACATGACTTTGGTGACCGCGCTCCACCACAGGTGTCGGGCTTGTTGGGAGATCAATTCTTTGGTAAACACTCGGAGCCTACAATGGCCTATTATCATTAAACCCATGCAAGGAGCTTGTACTGCGCTCATTAGGGAAAACATACGCTGGCAATCACAATCCGGAGGATAGAGACATAATGATATACCTTAACAGTAACGTTATAAATGTTTATTCATATAGCTTTTGGTAAATGCCAATGTTTTGTGTAGTGGCGGGGATTACAGCACTATGTGTTTATTATGTTATACGCAGTTGCGCTAGGTTTGAAATGTAAAAATGTTAGTTAAACTTAACTTTATACTGTTATAAATACCATCCTGTTGTGTGCGTTGCAGACAGATATGTTAGATGGAGTTTGGTTTACCCGGCACTGCATCATAGTTTAAATTTGCACATTGCGGGAGCTGTCTCCGAATCTGTTTATTATTAACTCTATAAGCTCCAATACAGTATTTTATATATCATTTGGGAAAATTACATCGCCATCTTGAATAGACTTCTCTGCTCAGGGTGTCCCTGCAGGGTTGATGGGGGGCCCTGGGGGATCTGACCTTCTCAGCAAAAATTATAAAATGGCGCCTACTATATACTATATAGAAATATAGCATCCACATGTTAGATTACTGAGTTACAAGAGTCCCGCTCATGGCCGGCGGCCGAGGCTGTGGGTGGGACAAAAGTAAATGCAACAGGCTAGGTCGGAGATCAGACACACAGCTACCATACAAAAGCCTATTTAGCATATCTGCCCTATCACGGAATATTATATTTAATCCTCCCCTGATGGCATGCCGTGCTACACATAACCGCTTCATTGCTTGCATTTTATGTATGAGGGGGACCACCGGTAGGGACCTAAAATGTTTATCGACTCTTTATAGGTCTAATGCAGGACTAGTCTACATATCCTATCAACTCCATAAATTTTTTCTTACACATAAGGTCACCACAGTTGCACTGAGTTTAAAATAGCCCTTTCATCTCTTTGATTCAGGATTTAAAATACCCCAATATCACAATTGTTATGCACTATCAATGGACCATTGAGTGGTCAATCCAGAATGTTTTAGAGATAAAAATCAGGATGCTGTTTACTCTCTAATATCAGTTGAGATGGCAAGTCATGGAATTCTGAAATTTACAAACTCATGGATTATATGTATAGTTATCTCTGTTTTGCCTCTATGATGATGTTCAATATGCTAAAGTGTGCATTTATGGACACTGTATACTGGTTTCATGTTTGTAAACTTATTTTTTTTCCTCAATAAAAGTATTTTTTTTTTTAAAAAAAAAACAGGATTATATCATCCGCATTAAGCAAAACTACTATTTTCTGATTACCCACTTCAATACCTTCTAATTCCTGTCTCAGGCAAATTGCCAGAGGTTCCAACAAAATGTTAAACAGGAGGGGTGACAACGGACATCCCTGTCAGGTCCCCTTTTGTAGGTTAATCTATTCAGAAAGTTCAGAATTTATCAGCAATTGTGATCTAGGTTTATTATATATGAGTTGGATAATATTAAATAGATTACTATTAATACCAAACCTGGATAATGTTGTAAATAGATGGTTCCAATTAATAACGTCAAACGCTTTCTCCGCATCTATTCCTAACAATGCCATGTCACTCTTTTTATTATTTTTATTTCGCTGTTCTTTGCTATGATAATAATCTAACGTTACCAAAAACCCGTCTAATATTTCTCACAACAGTTCTACCTGGCATGAATCCTGCTTGGTCAGTGTGTATGATATCTCCTAATACTTTTTTTAATCTTTCTGTAATAATTGCCATCCGAATTTTATAATCAACGTTTAGGAGTGAAATAGACCTGTAAGATCCTAGTTCCTCTCTATCTTTACCTTTCTTATGGATTAGTTCACATCTGACAGACAGCACACACCTGATGCACGTAGTAGAGGGCCACTGTAAACACCTCTCTGTAAATCAACAGCAACTGAATTCCACAGCACCAATGATGAGGAGAAAATCTTTAGTCTTTAAAGCATTTATTAATCCTTTTAGCTTTCATAAAGCATAGGCACACAGCAGCAAACACAACGTTTTGGGCTATCAACCCTTACTCATGCTAGCATGAGTAAGGGTTGATAGCCCGAAACGTTGCGTTTGCTGCTGTGTGCCTATGCTTTATGAAAGCTAAAAGGATTAATAAATGCTTTAAAGACTAAAGATTTTTTCCTCATCATTGGTGCTGTGGAATTCAGTTGCTGTTTCTTATGGATTAGGGTGACTGTGGAATCAGTAAAATATTTTGACTGCATACTATTCTTGACATAATATTGATTAAAAAGTTTAACAAGTGTACCAACCACTTCTTGTTTAATAATTTTATAGAATTCTGAAGGGAGACCATCAGGGCCTGCAGCTTTGTTCACTATTATCTTTTTAATTACTCCCATTACTTCTGTCTCAGTAATCTCTTGGTTTATGATTTGCATTGCTTCCTCCAAGATCTTAGGAACATTAATTTTTTGCCAGAATCTTTCCTTCTCGCTAACCTCTATCTGTTCCCTAGCATACAGACTTTGATAGTACTTAAAAAAAGCTTGTCTAATTTCTGAAGCTTGACTATGCTTCATCTCTCCTTCTCTTATACTAGCAATTAAATTCTTATTGTTTTTTTAAGTTTAACCAGGTTTGAGAGGTATTTAGCTGATATCCCTGAATGTCCTTGAAAAAAGGCACTGTCTTTAAGGCCAATTTCTTTTCAGGTAAATTTCTCTTTCACTTTTTGCTTGCATATATTTTTCCCAGGAATTACCTTGAGGATTATATTTATGTCTGTTGTAAGCATTTTTTAATTGATACGCTAGCTGCAATTCTCTTGCCTGATTTATTCTTTTTAATCTACACATATATGCCACTATCTCACCTCTCATTACCGCTTTCCCTGTCTCCCATAGTATCTCAGGTTTCTCCTTAAATGCAGTGTTATTATTCAAAAAACCTTTCCACTCATTAATCATCCAGTTACAAAATTGCAAATTATTACCCATATATTTTGGAAACCAAAAGTTATTTTTGGGTAATTCTTTCCTTGTCCGAATTTGGAGGGAAATGATTGCATGATCTGAAAGCAGGATCTCATTAATTCGAGCATCCATATCACATTTCAATAGTATTTTATCTACTAGGAACAGATCAATTCTAGAAAAGTTTTTATAAGCTCTGGATTCACATGAGAAATTATGCTCATCTGGATGTTGAAGTCTCCAGATATCTTTCACCTGTAGTATCTTAGCAAAATTCCTAAAAAGCTTTGCTTCTTGTGTATACACTTGTCTATGCCTTTGCCACGCTCTATCTATCGATGGGTCCATCGTCATATTAAAATCCCCCGTAATTACTAGATTTTGTCCCCGGAATTGCAGTTTTTTTCTAACTTATTCCAAAATTCCTTATTTAATTTATTAGGTCCATAAACGTTACAAAACGACCATTTGGTCTTTGCTATCTGTACCTGCAATAAGATATATCTGCCTTCAGGGTCCAGTTCTTGTGCTATTATCTCATATTCTAAACTTTTGTTAAATAAGATGGCTACCCCCGACTGCGTATATCACACGGTGTTGCTATAATTTCTTTTACCCAGTTTACTTTAAGTTTATCTATTTCTCCAGCTTTTAGATGTAATTCTTGCAGAAATATAATGTCTGGTCTTTGTTTTTTTTTAGGAGTTTGAGTATTTTTTCTCTTTTAATAGGGGAAGTCACTGCCCCCACGTTCCCTGATACTAACTTAATTTTTATTCCTACTTATAAACGGACAGAAGAGAAAATAGTAAGAGGGGAAAGGAGACGGGAGGAGGAGGAGAAAAAAAAAAAGACCCATAACTATACAGAATATATAAAAAAAAAAACACTTCATTTTACTACATTGATAAATTCTTACTGTAGAACAGATGTTTGGGCTCCCTCTGTCCATCAGTACATAAAAAAACACAACAACATTTCGCACACTACCAGCCATGTGCATCTTCATATACCATTGTTAAACTTATCCTAAAAGCTATTGTTACAAATTGCAATAGAAATATATCTGAAGATCCCTTTCTGCTTGTCCAAGGGCTTGTTCTTTCCTGCTTGGAAACTTCCTGTATCAAGTAAGAACCTGTAACTAACCTGCCAATTTCTAACTCAAGCCTTTTATTATCTATTACCATAGTTCTCTTCTATCTCTTCCCACTTTTACATTGTCATGTTGTAAGGAGATATTCTTTTCTCTCGTGAATACTTTAGCCTCTTCACAATTGTTTAATGTGATATTACCTTCTATATCTTCTTTATATTCTTAATAAGAGCGGTACAGAAGGGGGCAATATTCCTTTTTTTATTTGCAGTTTCAATAGAGTAGTCCTGAAATATGAAAATTTGACTAGGTCCTATCATAAGTGGGCTAATTTTCCTATATGCTCTAACTAGCTCAGTTTTCTCTTGAAAATTTAAATATTTCACCATGATAATTCTTGGTCTAATCTTACCATCTTGATATTTGGTGTTGAAGCCTGTTCTATGTGCCCTTTCTACCTGTAATGTCCCTGTTTGTGTTGACATACCTAACAAATTCGGTAAGGTGGTGGATGCAAAAGTTACTAAATCTTTATATTCAATAGTTTCAGGTAACCCCACTATTCGAATATTATTGCGGCATGACCTGTCTTCTAGATCCTCCACCTTACTTTGTAACAATTTTATTGTGTCTATGGATTTTTTCATACCTATATCTTGTACATTAAAGCCATCGTCTAGATCTGAGACTCTCGTCTCGACTTCAGTTAAATTGTCTTACTTCTAAAGTGAGGTTCGCTAACTCTCCCTTAATTGCCTCAAATTGTGGCATTATTAGCTCTGCCAGTTGGTCAATCATATTTTGTGTCTCAGGAGTCTGAATAGTTTCACTTGGGATTTCAGTGGAGACCTCCTGTGTTACTTTGGTTTTTTTATCTCTTCTCAATGGCATGGCTGGTGATCTTGTCTTTACATTTGTCTTGTATATTTCCATTGTCTAAGAAAAATCTGTAATTGAGTGATTAGTGAGATTAGAATTCTAGGTGTCCACACCCCTTTAAAACATACGAAAGATCTGTGCCCAGTATTGTCTTACTGTCACTGTGCAGAACAAATGTTAACCTTAATTAAGACTAATCTTAAATAACCAGAAATGAACAAAAAGGTTATCCAAACTTGATGGATACCCTATGTGTAACGTGTGAAAAATGTGTATAAAATATCTTTGGCTCTGTGCCCCTCCTTAACGTGACCTATATATATAGAGAATAAATGTGCTACATGTTAATTACACTGTATCCACTGAGGTAGAGAGTTTGTTACTTTTAGTACTATGGAGGATTTATCACCCCCTCCGTAATCCTTAATCCACTTCCTTTTACTCTATTAAGATGCTTTGTTATCTTCTTGTGCTACACCTTACAGAATATGAAATCTCCCCTCACTGTTATTTTTTTTTCATATTTATTTTCTATTATTTATCCACTGGCCATTAAATGTGGTGCACCTTATACCTCCTCCTGCTAAGTGAAAACACTATAGCCTTTTATATCGGGTGTACACAACACGACTTGTTTGATAAAACCTCTCAGCAAATCTTGTTAGAACATGTATTGTTAATCTATTTGAATCCAAATAGAAAACACATTAACTTATTCTATCAAGTGAACAAAACTGAGAAAAATAAATATATCTTATACGCTAAGACCTCTCAACATTATATATTTTACAGATGATAGATAATTCTGCTTAATAAATCACTATCTTAATTTCTAAGCCAGCATTAAATATGTCAGGAATATCAAAAATATCCCTTTTTTTTTTGTCTCCAGAGCGAGCTTAGTATTGTATAAAGCCCATTAAACCAAATTTAACAGATACACCATTTAACTAGGGCTGCAAAAATCTCTCTTTTGTTATAGAGCCAGTTTCACAATACCAGCTCTCCACTGCTAGGTCATATATCAGTCTTAAGTATTTTAGTATTTCACTCGAGTTATTAGACAACAGCTAATCAACTTTTATATTTCCTTATGGTAAATTTACTTGTGAATCAATCATAAGCTGAGAGAAAAAGTCCTCTATATCTCACCTTTTTTTTTTTTATGCGTCATACAGCAGCAATCTCTCCATTTTTAGACAATTTTTAGTCCCTCATTTTTTTATTTTTTTTTAGCAGGCTAGTACTCCGTTCTTTAAGGATCCTTTAGGTTTCTTTCCTCAATACATATTACATCTGTCTCTTTTATAGATGAGTCCTTGACCCTCACTTACCGGCCCTTCACAACCAGGAATTATGCCCGTGAATGTCACAGTCTCCCTCCACGCATACACCTTTTTTGCAAGAAATAAAGAATATACGTTGTACACAGACTGTACATAATACTTGCGATTTTGCGTTCTTCTCTTTTTTTATTCCGCTTTCCCCTTCCTGCTGGTACATCTCTGCCGAACACCACTCCTCCCGGGACACCTCTCGAGCGGGTCTGTGTCTTAGAGACTTTCTCCAGGCCTTAGTTGCTTATCTTAGCGTATGGGGGTCATCCGATCATCTTGCTGATTTTTTTCAGGTGTGAGGCTTGTTCTCCGGCAAACATGCCGTATCCGCTGGTAAGTTAGACACCTGGTTGTGGGGCAGGCATATTCAGGGCTGGAGTCGACGCCACTCGACTAAGACGACGTATGAAGGACTTCCGAGTAGCAGCTAGGCAAATAATCCACCTCCTACGGCAGTGAGTGTTCCGCCAACAGGAGCTTGGCTGCAGGCTAATGATCAAATGCGCTCCTTCAACTCGGAGCCGAACACACACGCTGTTTGCACGCGTGTTACCTCACCGTAAGTCCTTACATGCTGACACCATGAATAAAGAATCTTTTTATTTTTAATTTAAAAAACTTTTGGTTTGTGGTTATTTTACATTGGTAAATAATGGGTCAGTTTTTATATATTGGAATTTTTTTTTTTTAGCTGACATTAAATTATTTTTTTTACAGCAAATTCTGCATGGGTTAATTATAAGTATTTAAGCTCTACACGTTTATTTTCTTTCATATGAGGAAACAAAGCTTCCCAAACACCAAGTGCTCTATATAACCCCTTCCACCTCTATGGTAGTTGGTCTTATCTTTGCCTCTGCTGCAGGAAGGTGAAGAATGGAGATGTGCAGATGATTTATTCGTTGAGAGGGGTTCTCAGACTGAGTTGCAGTGTTTGTCAAGAGGGAAGTTTAGGGTGTGCCTTATTTCTTCTGTTATGTGTGATCAGTCCACGGGTCATCATTACTTCTGGGATATTATCTGCTCCCCTACAGGAAGTGCAAGAGGATTCACCCAGCAGAGTTGCTATATAGCTCCTCCCCTCTACGTCACCCCCAGTCATTCTCTTGCACCCAAAGACTAGATAGGAGGTGTGAGAGGACTATGGTGATTATACTTAGTTTTTATAACTTCAATCAAAAGTTTGTTATTTTACAATAGCACCGGAGCGTGTTATTACTTCTCTGGCAGAGTTTGAAGAAGAATCTACCAGAGTTTTTCTTATGATTTTAACCGGAGTAGTTAAGATCATATTGCTGTTTCTCGGCCATCTGAGGGAGGTAAAAGCTTCAGATCAGGGGACAGCGGGCAGTTGAATCTGCATTGAGGTATGTAGCAGTTTTTATTTTCTGAATGGAATTGATGAGAAAATCCTGCTATACCGTTATAATGACATGTATGTATACTCTACACTTCAGTATTCTGGGGATGGTATTTCACCGGAATTACTCTGTAAAAATACATTAAACCTTTTAATAGGTATTTAATTCATGTTAAACGTTTTTGCTGGAATGTAGAATCGTTTGCATTTCTGAGGTACTGAGTGAATAAATATTTGGGCATTATTTTTCCACTTGGCAGTTTGCTTGTTTTGATTATGACAGTTTCGTTTCTCTCTCACTGCTGTGTGTGAGGGGGAGGGGCCGTTTTTGGCGCTCTTTGCTACGCATCAAAAAATTTCCAGTCAGTTACACTTATATTTTCTGCATGATCCGGTTCATCTCTAACAGAACTCAGGGGTCTTCAAACTTCTTTGAAGGGAAGTAGATTCTCTCAGCAGAGCTGTGAGATTTATATAGTGACTGTGTTTTTAAAACGTTGCTCTGTGATTTTTATGTTTAAAATTTAATTAGTGTTGCCTTACTAATGGGAACAAACCTTTGCTAACAAGTTATGTTGTTTTTAAAGAGTGATGCTATAACTGTTTTTCAGTTCATTATTTCAACTGTCATTTAATCGTTTAGTGCTTCTTTGAGGCACAGTACGTTTTTGTTAAATAAGATTGTAACCAAGTTGCATGTTTATTGCTAGTGTGTTAAACATGTCTGATTCAGAGGAAGATACCTGTGTCATTTGTTCCAATGCCAAGGTGGAGCCCAATAGAAATTTATGTACTAACTGTATTGATGCTACTTTAAATAAAAGCCAATCTGTACAAATTGAACAAATTTCACCAAACAGCGAGGGGAGAGTTATGCCGTCTAACTCGCCTCACGTGTCAGTACCTGCGTCTCCCGCCCGGGAGGTGCGTGATATTATGGCGCCTAGTACATCTGGGCAGCCATTACAGATAACATTACAAGATATGGCTACTGTTATGACTGAAGTTTTGGCTAAGTTACCAGAACTAAGAGGCAAGCGTGAACACTCTGGGGTGAGAACAGAGTGCGCTGATAATTCTAGGGCCATGTCTGATACTGCGTCACAGCTTGCAGAGCATGAGGACGGAGAGCTTCATTCTGTAGGTGACGGTTCTGATCCAAGCAGATTGGATTCAGATATTTCAAATTTTAAATTTAAATTGGAAAACCTCCGTGTATTACTAGGGGAGGTCTTAGCGGCTCTTAACGATTGTAACACTGTTGCAATACCAGAGAAAATGTGTAGGTTGGATAAATACTTTGCGGTACCGGCGAGTACTGACGTTTTTCCTATACCTAAGAGATTAACTGAAATTGTTACTAAGGAGTGGGATAGACCCGGTGTGCCGTTCTCACCCCCTCCAATATTTAGCAAGATGTTTCCAATAGACGCCACCACACGGGACTTATGGCAAACGGTCCCTAAGGTGGAGGGAGCAGTTTCTACTTTAGCTAAGCGCACCACTATCCCGGTGGAGGATAGCTGTGCTTTTTCAGATCCTATGGATAAAAAATTAGAGGGTTACCTTAAGAAAATGTTTGTTCAACAAGGTTTGATATTGCAACCCCTTGCATGCATCGCGCCGATTACGGCTGCGGCAGCATTTTGGATTGAGTCTCTGGAAGAGAACCTTAGTTCCGCTACGCTGGACGACATTACGGACAATCTTAGAGTCCTTAAACTAGCTAATTCATTCGTTTCGGAGGCCGTAGTACATTTAACCAAACTTACGGCTAAGAATTCAGGATTCGCCATTCAGGCACGTAGGGCGCTGTGGCTAAAATCCTGGTCGGCTGATGTAACTTCTAAGTCCAAATTACTTAATATACCTTTCAAGGGGCAAACTTTATTTGGGCCCGGTTTGAAAGAAATTATCGCTGACATTACAGGAGGTAAGGGCCACGCTCTACCTCAAGACAAAGCCAAAGCTAAGGCTAGACAGTCTAATTTTCGTCCCTTTCGGAATTTCAAAGCAGGTGCAGCATCAACTTCCACTGCACCAAAACAGGAAGGAGCTGTTGCTCGTTACAGACAAGGCTGGAAACCTAACCAGTCCTGGAATAAGGGCAAGCAGGCCAGAAAACCTGCTGCTGCCCCTAAGACAGCATGAACCGAGGGCCCCCGATCCGGGACAGGATCTAGTGGGGGGCAGACTCTCTCTCTTCGCCCAGGCTTGGGCAAGAGATGTCCAGGATCCCTGGGCGCTAGAGATCATATCTCAGGGATACCTTCTAGACTTCAAATTATCTCCCCCACGAGGGAGATTTCATCTGTCAAGGTTGTCAACAAACCAAATAAAGAAAGACGCGTTTCTACGCTGTGTACAAGATCTATTATTAATGGGAGTGATCCATCCGGTTCCGCGGTCGGAACAAGGACAAGGGTTTTACTCAAACCTGTTTGTGGTTCCCAAAAAAGAGGGAACTTTCAGGCCAATCTTGGATTTAAAGATCCTAAACAAATTCCTACGAGTTCCATCGTTCAAAATGGAAACTATTCGGACAATCTTACCCATGATCCAAAAGGGTCAGTTCATGACCACAGTGGATTTAAAGGATGCTTACCTTCACATACCGATTCACAAAGATCATTACCGGTATCTAAGGTTTGCCTTTTTAGACAGGCATTACCAGTTTGTAGCTCTTCCATTCGGATTGGCTACGGCTCCAAGAATCTTCACAAAGGTTCTGGGTGCCCTTCTGGCGGTTCTGAGACCGCGAGGAATTTCGGTAGCTCCGTACCTAGACGACATTCTGATACAAGCTTCAAGCTTTCAAACTGCCAAGTCTCATACAGAGTTAGTTCTGGCATTTCTAAGGTCGCATGGATGGAAAGTGAACGAAAAGAAGAGTTCTCTCTTGCCTCTCACAAGGGTTCCATTCTTGGGGACTCTTATAGATTCCGTAGAAATGAAGATTTATCTGACAGAAGACAGATTAACAAAGCTTCTAAATGCATGCCGTGTCCTTCATTCCATTCAACTCCCGTCAGTAGCTCAATGCATGGAGGTGATCGGCTTAATGGTAGCAGCAATGGACATAGTTCCCTTTGCACGCCTACATCTCAGACCGCTGCAATTGTGCATGCTGAGTCAGTGGAATGGGGATTACTCAGATTTGTCCCCCACTCTGAATCTGGATCAAGAGACCAGAAACTCTCTTCTATGGTGGCTTTCTCGGCCACATCTGTCCAGGGGGATGCCTTTCAGCAGGCCGGACTGGACAATTGTAACAACAGACGCCAGCCTTCTAGGTTGGGGCGCTGTCTGGAATTCTCTGAAGGCTCAGGGACAATGGAGTCAGGAGGAAAGTCTCCTGCCAATAAACATTCTGGAATTGAGAGCAGTTCTCAATGCCCTTCTAGCTTGGCCCCAGTTAAAGACTCGGGGGTTCATCAGGTTTCAGTCGGACAACATCACGACTGTAGCTTACATCAACCATCAGGGAGGGACAAGAAGCTCCCTAGCAATGATAGAAGTATCAAAGATAATTCGCTGGGCAGAGTCTCACTCTTGCCACCTGTCAGCAATCCACATCCCGGGAGTGGAGAACTGGGAGGCGGATTTCTTGAGTCGCCAGACTCTTCATCCGGGGGAGTGGGAACTTCATCCGGAGGTCTTTGCCCAAATACTTCGACGTTGGGGCAAACCAGAGATAGATCTCATGGCGTCTCGCCAGAACGCCAAACTTCCTCGCTACGGATCCAGATCCAGGGATCCGGGAGCGGTTCTGATAGATGCTTTGACAGCACCTTGGAACTTCAGGATGGCTTATGTGTTTCCACCCTTCCCGCTGCTTCCTCGATTGATTGCCAAAATCAAACAGGAGAGAGCATCAGTGATTCTAATAGCGCCTGCATGGCCGCGCAGGACTTGGTATGCAGATCTAGTGGACATGTCATCCTGTCTGCCGTGGTCTCTACCTCTAAGACAGGACCTTCTGATTCAGGGTCCATTCAAACATCAAAGTCTAACTTCTCTGAAGCTGACTGCTTGGAAATTGAACGCTTGATTTTATCAAAACGTGGGTTTTCTGAGTCGGTTATTGATACCCTGATACAGGCTAGGAAGCCTGTTACCAGAAAGATTTACCATAAAATATGGCGTAAATACCTATACTGGTGTGAATCCAAAGATTACTCCTGGAGTAAGGTTAGGATTCCTAGGATATTGTCTTTTCTACAAGAAGGTTTAGAAAAGGGTTTATCGGCTAGCTCATTAAAGGGACAGATCTCAGCTCTGTCCATCTTGTTACACAGGCGTCTGTCAGAAAATTCAGACATCCAGGCCTTTTGTCAGGCTTTAGCTAGGATCAAGCCTGTGTTTAAAACTGTTGCTCCGCCATGGAGTTTAAACTTAGTTCTTAACGTTTTACAGGGTGTTCCGTTTGAACCCCTTCATTCCATTGATATAAGATTGTTATCTTGGAAAGTTCTATTTTTAATGGCTATTTCCTCGGCTCGAAGAGTCTCTGAGTTATCAGCCCTACATTGTGATTCTCCTTATCTGATCTTTCACTCAGACAAGGTAGTTCTGCGTACTAAACCTGGGTTCTTACCTAAGGTTGTCTCTAACAGGAATATCAATCAAGAGATTGTTGTTCCCTCCTTGTGTCCAAATCCTTCTTCAAAGAAGGAACGTCTTCTACACAATCTGGATGTAGTTCGTGCCCTCAAGTTCTACTTGCAGGCAACTAAAGATTTTCGCCAAACTTCTTCCCTGTTTGTCGTTTATTCTGGACAGAGGAGAGGTCGAAAAGCTTCTGCTACCTCTCTCTCTTTTTGGCTTCGTAGCATAATACGTTTAGCCTATGAGACTGCTGGACAGCAACCTCCTGAAAGAATTACAGCTCACTCCACTAGAGCTGTGGCTTCCACTTGGGCCTTTAAGAATGAGGCCTCTGTTGAACAGATTTGCAAGGCTGCAACTTGGTCTTCGCTTCATACTTTTTCCAAATTTTACAAATTTGACACTTTTGCTTCTTCGGAGGCTATTTTTGGGAGAAAGGTTCTTCAGGCAGTGGTTCCTTCTGTAAAATGAGCCTGCCTATCCCTCCCGTCATCCGTGTACTTTTGCTTTGGTATTGGTATCCCAGAAGTAATGATGACCCGTGGACTGATCACACATAACAGAAGAAAACATAATTTATGCTTACCTGATAAATTCCTTTCTTCTGTTGTGTGATCAGTCCACGGCCCGCCCTGTTTTTTAAGGCAGGTACATATTTTTTAAATTATAATTCAGTCACCACTACACCCTTGGCTTCTCCTTTCTCGTTGGTCTTTGGTCGAATGACTGGAGGTGACGTAGAGGGGAGGAGCTATATAGCAACTCTGCTGGGTGAATCCTCTTGCACTTCCTGTAGGGGAGCAGATAATATCCCAGAAGTAATGATGACCCGTGGACTGATCACACAACAGAAGAAAGGAATTTATCAGGTAAGCATAAATTATGTTTTTTTCTTCCCCATGAGAATTTTAGTCACTATACTTCCAAGGATGTTGCAGGGACTTGTCTTTTATCTCCTCCTATTGGATCTACAGTTAACTATTATATTGTGTCCTCTGCTGATATGTTTTCAGTACAGGATGGTTTCAAGCATAGTAGGAGAGTGCTATAGGTAAGTGACTTATTTTTAAACTTTGTAACACATTTTAAAACCAATACTTGGCTATATTTTATATATATGGAAGCGTAAAGTCTATAAGACCCATAACTGCTAGAAGAGTTTAACTGATCAATAGGAGGCAACCTGTGAACACCTGATATACATCATTTTGGGATTGTTCATTTATACTTTTGTGTATGTGGATTTTTTGGAAGTACTTGGGCGATCGCTACTAGGGGTTTCACATAATAAGACTATTATTTACATATATTTGCATTGTTAGTTTTGAGACAGAAAATTTCCTTTTTGTATATATATATATATATATATATATATATATATATATATATATATATATATATATATATATATATATATATATATATATATATTTATATATCAAAAAAAGAAAGATAGAATATACCACCACTAGGTGGAGGTATAAGCTCTGGACCCAATGAAGCGCACAGCTGACAGTGAGTAGGCTGAGCGGTTAAAAATTGTATAATATAGTAAAAGAAATATAAAATTTAATATCTATTAAACATAAGAAAATAAACAATACCAGCTAATACCTAGTAGATAGTTAGTATTTGATATTGGATAATAATGATGAATGTACCTCTGAATAAGAGCTGCTAAAAACACAGTCCCCAAAAAAGGCGAAATATCTTTCCAAATATTTCAATATTAAGAGTAAAAGGAAGAAATGGGAGAAGTATTTAAAGCGCTAGTACATAGAGGGCCAAACATAAATAACATAAAAATCATAAAATTTTATCGAAAAACTCACTAATGAACAGTAAATATTAAAAAATATATATATAAGATAAGTGATAATAATAAAACTCTTCAGATAAAATGCTAATATAGAGATGACATAAAAAATGTATGGAAGGTGTAATATATATATATATATATATATATATATATATATATATAAGGGAGTAGACTAGTATCAAATATTGATAAAAAGCCAATAAATATATATATATATATATACACAACACTTAAAAGAACTCTAAAAAAATAGAAGTGCAAATCAAGTACAAACACTGGTATAAATACAATACAAAGAACAGAAAAGGCGTCTTTAAAAAAGGCAAATGTCCACATATAGAAGTGTCAAAATGTCCCAATGTGCATCAGGAGGTAGTGATGAGACAGCGGTAGAGTAATATAATCCCTTTCAGTGCCCCTCAAACGGTGATAGTGACTTCAAAAGGCCCTCTTAGGGAATATACTCCCAACAAACCCCCAATCGTTATGAGGTAAGGTTCAAATGTTAAACCACGATATAGCCCTCAGTCTGCGTCTGGTCAAAGTTGCTTGTCTCGCATAGGTGTTCAGCAAGGTTCTTGCAGGGCCGGTAATATGTGGAAAACACAAATAGTATGACAACTAGTGCAATATTGTTTAACACCAATTTATTATATTATAAAACATATCACAAGCGTTTGCACTCACGTGTGAAAACCTCAATGATATGAGGTAACTTAAAACAAATGAAAAATAAACTTGTACACAATTGAGAAGAATCGTTACGGTAGTCTGCTGTGTGCCGGTCTCCAAATAATACTCTCTGCAGCCTTACGCGTTTCGAAGGTGTTTGTAGAACATCCGTTCTCCCTTCTTCATCAGAGGCTAAAGTATTAAGATAATACTTTATCCTCTGCTGTTCTTCCATAAGTCTGTTTTCTAATTGTTAACAAGGTGAACGCGTAGAAGAAGGAGAGTTGCTTGTCCTGTATAGAGCAACGTTTACTAGGTACCTAGTTCTTTAAACCGCGCGTGATATACGCTAAGTGCTTTCACAAACACCTTCATTCCTGCTGCTGCAGAGACTCCGGTCTGGTCTGTGAGCCGTTGATATTGGCAGTTTCAAGGTGAAGTGCCAACATTGGTAACTACCTATATGGTCAGTGGTACAGCTCAACCAACCTCTGAACCTTGCATACTCACTGTGGAGGAACCGCCATCGATGTACGCTGAGCGGCTTGGTTTTAGCTGACGAAATCTTATGGTAAGACGCCCTGGAGCTCTGAACCCTGCATATTCACTGTGTGAGAACCGCCATCAATGTACGCTGAGCGGCTTGTTATCAGCTGACGAAAGTTCATGGTATCCTCACGCTGGAGAAAGTTAATACCAGGACAGAAAGAGCACTCCAAGAGGCCAACCACTAACCCACAGGAAGTGTAAGGGATCTATTCACCATCAGAAACATATCCCTGCATACTCCAAGAGGTCAACGAATACCACAAGAGGCACTACAGCAGGATACAAGGAGGAAATCCAATCATCAATATATATCCCCAGTGCGGCATACTTACCTCATTCGATTGAGGTAATATCTGGTAAGGGTATTATATACCAACTATAACTGTATAAGAACTACATCTGGAGATTCACTACGAATTATATCATTTTTAGGACTCATATGAACATTGTTTCTGAGTTCATATATTTTATATGCAATTTTTAGCTGGACTTTCATTTATTTTATCTTATCTTTTATTCTTATTTTTTATTTTCTTTTTACCCATTTTTTTACTCCTCACATACCCCAACAGTATATTGGACATATAGGCGCTGTATCCATCTTTGAATATACATTTACTCTTACTGTCTAGGGCTTCACAACCCTCCCAGTATTTGTCCTATATAGCTGCCACTATTTCCTACTCACTTTTTGACCAGCGCCTACTACAGAGTATCACTTGTGTCAACTCAGTCCACTGAGGAGACACATTTTACTTATTTCTACATATATATAAATATATATATATATATATATATATATCCTGAGGTCAGTTCAGTTTCTTTTTTGTCCCATATATAAGGGGCTCTCTTTTTTTGGAGATAAAAAATTGAGAAGGTGCCACATAGCGTGATTCTGCAGAGTATATCTTAAATCATATACTGAATTGTATACACTCACATTTGGTATTGCACTGTAACGTAGTGCAAACTAGGCAGACTGGATCCTCAGAGTTGTCCGGTGAAACTCTCCTCTCGGTACAGGACACACAGGACTTTCCATCTTAAGGGAGGAGAGTTCACAGAGTCATTCATTATTTGTGGGAATTAAGAACCTGGCCACCAGGAGGAGGCAAAGACACCCCAGCCAAAGTCTTAAATACCTCCCCCACTTCCCTCATCCCCCAATCATTCTTTGCCTTTCGTCACAGGAGGTTGGCAGAGAAGTGTCAGAAGATTCAGAGTAGTCTCTTGGAGGGTAGTACTCTTCGGAATGGGACTGGAGTTTTAAGTAATCCTGTCAGACTCTCAGTGAGAGCTTGGATGAAAGTTAGAGTCTGGAGATGCAGGGAGAGTCTTTCTGCAAACCCATCATGACTCAGATTAACAACTCCATAAGCAATCAGCGTTGACGAGTTTTGCTGCCTGCTTGCTGCACTCAAGTCCATGTCAGGAGCGATGCTACTACCCTGTCACGCTTGAAAGGCCGTGTTCCTATTCCCCGGCATAGATTCTGGTAAGATAGTTTCATTTATACACATTTGAGAACGCAAGAAGACAGGGTCACAGTGTGTCTCCTTTTATCTGTATAGAATCAAGGGTTAATATCCTCGGAAAGGGGATTATTGAACAGGGAAGCAGTTGTCCACATTCCAGGTGTGGACAACTGGGAAGCGGATTTTCTCAGCAGACAGTCGTTTCATCCGGGGGAATGGTCTCTCCATCCCGAGGTGCTTGCAGAGATCTGCATCAGATGGGGGATGCCGGAGATAGATCTCATGGCATCCAGACTCAACTTCAAGCTACCCAGATACGTGTCACAGTCCAGGGATCCCCAGACAGAGCCGATATATATGCCTTAGCAGTGCCTTGGGAGTTCAACCTAGTCTACATATTTCCACCGTTACCACTTTTATCTTGAGTAGTGGCCCACATCAAGCAGGAGCAAGCTTCGGCTATTCTAATTGCTCCGTCATGGCCGCGGAGGATATGGTTTGCGGATCTGGTGGGGATGTCAGTGTCTCCTCCATGGAGGTTACCTTGTCGCAGAGATCTGCTGTTTCAGGGTCTTTTTCTACATTAAAATCTCGATTCTCTGAGGCTGACTGCGTGGAGATTGAACGCTTAGTCCTAGCCAAGAGAGGGTTTTCTGAGAGAGTGATTGATACTCTCATTCAAGCCAGGAAACCGGTCACTCATTGCATCTGTAATAAGGTGTGGAGGACCTACTTGTCCTGGTGTGAGGAGCGTGGATATCTCTGGCATAAGTTTAGGGTATCCAGGATCCTGTCCTTCCTCCAGGATGGGTTGGAGAAGGGTCTTGCCGCCGGTTCCTTAAAGGGACAGATTTTGGCTTTATCTGTATTGCTACACAAGAAGCTTGCAGAGCTTCCTGATATTCAGTCCTTTGTTCAGGCTCTGTCTAGGATCAGGCCTGTCTTTAGAAATTCCGCTCCCCATGGAGCTTTAACTTGGTTCTTAAGATTTTGCAGAGGGCTCCGTTTGAGCCTATACATTCGATTGACATTAATATTCTTTCCTGGAAGGTTCTATTCCTATTGGCTATTGCATCGGCACACAGAGTCTCTGAGTTGGCGGCCTTGCAATGTGAGCCTCCTTATATAATTTTTCACGCAGATAAGATTGTTTGTCGCACTGGGTTGGGATTTCTTCCCAAGGTTGTGTCGAATCGTAACATCAATCATGAGATAGTAGTTCCTTCCTTGTGTCCTAACCCTTCTTCGTCAAAGGAAAGGTTACTTCATAATTTGGATGTGGTTCGAGCCTTGAAGTTCTATCTTCAGGCCACGAAGGAATTCAGACAGACCTCGTTTTTATTTGTTTTGTATTCGGGGAAGCGCAGGGGGCAGAGGGCCTCTTCCACTTCCCTATCTTTTTGGTTGAGGAGCATTATTCGCTTGGCCTATGAAACAGCGGGACATAAGCTTCCTCAGAGGATTACGGTTCACTCTACTAGGGCTGTGGCTTCTTCATGGGCCTTTAAGAATGAGGCCTCTATGGAGTAGATATGTAAGGCAGCTACTTGGTCCTCCTTACATACTTTTGCTAAATTTTACAAATTTGATGTCTTTTCTTCGGCAGAAGCGGCTTTTGGGAGAGAGGTTTTGCAGGCTGTGGTGCCCTCAGTTTAGGGTCCGCCTCCTTTTGCCCTCCCGTTTTTTTCATTCAGTGTCCTCTAGAGCTTGGGTATTTGTTTCCCACAAGAAATGAATGAAACTGTGGACTCTTCTCCCATTAAGATGGAAAACATAAATTATGCTTACCTGATAATTTAATTTCCAACTGTGGGAGGAGAGTCCACGGCTCCCACCCGTTTCTCCGGTGGGAGGACCTAAATTTATTTTTGTTCTTCTGGCACCATTTATACCCTGATATTTCTCCTACTGTTCCTTGTTTCCTTGGCAGAATGACTGGGGGATAAGGGAAGTGGGGGAGGTATTCCAGCTTTTGGCTGGGGTGTCTTTGCCTCCGCCTGGTGGCCAGGTTCTTAATTCCCACAAGTAATGCATGAATCGGTGGACTCTCCTCCCACAGATGGAAATGAAATTATCAGGTAAGCATAATTTATGCTTTAAGGTACCTCTTCCCTCGCAGTAGGTTGGTATATTGTTTACCCTTAGGGGCCACCTTTCTGCTACAAACCATCCAGTGGTGGAAATAGGTCACCCAAAGTATTAAGAGTAGCAAGTTGCATAAAAACAAGTGTTTGTTAAACACAATAATGCACAACAACGCGTTTCTCAGTATCCAAACTGTTTCATCAGGCTGATACAAACATATAAAACTTGCTACTTTATATACACATATACAACCAATAAAATGGCTGCTAAAATCACACACCTCCTCTAGGTCACATGACCTCTCAGGAGTAGCGTTTTTTAGGCTATAAAAACATAAATTTAAATTTAAAAAATGTGTGACTTTATTAACCCCTTGAGTGCCAACGACGGCTCTGAGCCGTCGCAGAGTTTCCCACTCTGGTACTAACGACGGCTCAGAGCCGTCGCTAGCACTCTCCCACCTTGAGGGAGATCTGGGGGCTCCCACCCGCTCCTACCCCACCGGGGCTTCACATTTTGCGCGGTGATGTCACACACAATGACGTGATGATGTCACCACTCAACTTTATTAAAAATTTACAATACAAAGTATGGGGAAAGGGGACATGCTGCTTAGACGCCTGTATCTCAGGCATCTAAGCAGCTACAGACCCCCAAGAACCACTGTTGGAAAGGTAATCGCCTAAGCTTATGGATCTCAAAAAAATAATACAAAAGTTTCAAAAAAACAAAAAAAAACCCATAAAAACTTAAATCACCTTTGCAACCAGGTGGGAAAGTGCTTATTCCAGTGGAATTATCCCAATACATCAAAAAGCTGGTGCAAATTGTCAATCAACAACAAGTGTATTTTAAGTTTCTATTACAATCGTAGTTTTAGAGTTTTAGGTATATGCCCATCAGCGTGTCTACTTGATGAAAATACGTCAAAATAACACAGCTAGTATTTAGTTGCGAGTGACAAGCTTGGCCGATTTAACACTTACAAAAACAGCTTTTAATCGCCTTGTATCGCTGTGTGATCACGAATCCCATACTGACTGTTTACATGCGGGCACCTTGTATGGTGACCAATGGGATGTTAGTGTAACCTACGATCATCATTGGTGAATTGAGTCGTGCGTTTTGTTCTCTATATCGGATTGGCTGCCTTTTGAGTCAGATATTAATAGTCTTCTCAGTAATTCCGATCTACATCCTCTTGAATGTATGGGGATAAAAGAACCCGATAATACAATGCTTACTAATAAACAAAGAAAAAAGTGTATTTAAACATCCTAGCAGGATCATATGTTAGTAGGATCCTAAGTATCCACATATATTATATAAAAATATATTAGCATTTAGTTGTTGGTGAATCAAAAATGCAATGTAATGAAAAGTGAGTGTAAAGATATACGTGGTCAAAAAATGTATGTGTTATGAACAAAACGCTGCTAGGTCCATATTCATGTTGAGACCATTTGGATATAAAGTGCCCAATTGGTAGATCCAAAAGGTCTCTCGCTGATGCAATCTACTGAACCTATTATATAAGTTTGAGACTGGAATAAATTAGATAGGAATTATATTGAAAATATTAAGGTCCCCTTTGTGTACTAGGTTACAATGTCTGGGAACACTATGGTTTTTCAAATTGTTCTTCATATTTCGGTAGTGTACGTTCCATCTTGTGCGTATAACTATACAAGTGTTACCTACATACTGTATCCCGCATAACTTGCATGTCAGTAAATAAACAATGTATGAGGAGGCACAGGTCAGATGATGTGAAATAGGATATGTGTTCCCTGTAGTTTTGGATGTAAAATTTGATGTTCCTGGTTTGATATGGGAACACATCCTACATTAGAGAAGAAAACGTCACGATTCCAATCACCAATGATGATTGTAGGTTACACTATTCGTGATCACACAGCGATACAAGGCGATTAAAAGCCGTTTTTGTAAGTGTTAAATTGGCCAAGTTGTCACTCGTAACTAAATACTAGCTGTGTTATTTTGACGTGATTATATTCATCAAGTAGACACACTGATGGGCATATACCTAAAACTCTTAAACTACGATCGTAATAAAAACCTAAAATACACTTGTTGATTGACAATTTGCACCAGCTTCTTGATGTATTGGGATAATTCCACTACTCCGGTATATTAATAACGTCACACATTTTTGAATTTTAAATTTGGTTGTATATGTGTATAAAAAGTAGCAAGTTTTATATGTTTGTATCAGCCTGATGAAACAGTTTGTTGGATACTGAGAAACCCGTTGCTGTGCATAATTGTGTTTAAAAAACACTTGTTTTATTGCAACTTGCTATTACAATGTCTGGGAACACTATGGTTTTTCAAATTGTTCTTCATATTTCGGTAGTGTACGTTCCATCTTGTGCGTATAACTATACAAGTGTTACCTACATACTGTATCCCGCATAACTTGCATGTCAGTAAATAAACAATGTATGAGGAGGCACAGGTCAGATGATGTGAAATAGGATATGTGTTCCCTGTAGTTTTGGATGTAAAATTTGATGTTCCTGGTTTGATATGGGAACACATCCTACATTAGAGAAGAAAACGTCACGATTCCAATCACCAATGATGATCGTAGGTTACACTATTCGTGATCACACAGCGATACAAGGCGATTAAAAGCCGTTTTTGTAAGTGTTAAATTGGCCAAGTTGTCACTCGTAACTAAATACTAGCTGTGTTATTTTGACGTGATTATATTCATCAAGTAGACACACTGATGGGCATATACCTAAAACTCTTAAACTACGATCGTAATAAAAACCTAAAATACACTTGTTGATTGACAATTTGCACCAGCTTCTTGATGTATTGGGATAATTCCACTACTCCGGTATATTAATAACGTCACACATTTTTGAATTTTAAATTTGGTTGTATATGTGTATAAAAAGTAGCAAGTTTTATATGTTTGTATCAGCCTGATGAAACAGTTTGTTGGATACTGAGAAACCCGTTGCTGTGCATAATTGTGTTTAAAAAACACTTGTTTTATTGCAACTTGCTACTCTTAATACTTTGGGTGATCTATTTCCACCACTGGATGGTTTGTAGCAGAAAGGTGGCACCTAAGGGTAACCAATATACCAACCTACTGTGAGCGAAGGGGTACCTTAAAGTCCTGTGTGTCCTGTACCGAGAGGAGAGTTTTACCTAACAACTCTGAGGATCCAGTCTGCTTAGTCTGCACTACATTACAGTGCAATACCAAATGTGAGTGTATACAATTCAGTACATGATTTAAGTTATACTCTGCAGAATCACGCTATGTGGCACCTTCTCCATTTTTTCTAGAACAACTTGGAAGCGGATGGCCTGATACCCTGAGGAGAGCTGCCTATTTGTGTAATCCACACAATAATTATATTGGACTATTTATGTATAGTGTAATTCATATGTACTCCCAAGCACATTTTGAATACTGTTATATATAGACCGATCTAGTGTATAGTAGATTGCATGTATCTTATAGCTGTTGTCCCAGTAGGGGGTAATGTAGTCTTGTCACTAAAAGCTCACTTATTTGCTAGTGTTAGTGTGATTTTATACGCTATGAAATCTTCTCAATTTGTACCTAATTCTACTTTGGAAGCTGAAATTTCTAAACATCTTTCTACCAATATTAAGTGCGTTTATTGTAAACTGGATGAGGTATCCCCTCCCTCTTATTTATCCAATACTTGTCTTAATATCTTGATGCATTTAGACCAATCTAATGCTGCACTTGCTTCCAACGGTATTATTGCTCCTTCTGTTTGTTCATTACAGGAAGGTTCAGCTCAAATTGCTCTGGGCATGAAAGTCATTCCACCTTCAAACAAGTGTAAAAAGGCAATACAAGATATACCTTCTAGTAGTAGCAATTTTCCTGTGTCTCATAAGGCTAATGAAGCTTCTGCGGGTGAGTTTTTTTTCTGATGATCAGAGGCCTCCCTCTGATTCTGTTCCTGTTTTTTCCTCATTTTTTTTTATTTTTAGATTGATCACAATCGTTCTTTATTAAAGGCGGTTTTGCTTAATTTAGAAATAAAGGAAGTTACAGTTTCTGAAGAGGGTTCTACCAGTCATTTAGATTCTTATTATAAACCTGCTATGGGTTTTTTCTGGAGTTTTCCCTGTGATTCTGTGGCTGGAATTATTACTAAAACAGGGTCTAAACCTGGTAGTTCATTTAATCCTTCTTCAAGGTTTAAAATAATGTATCCAATTCCAGCTTCTAATATTGAGTTATGGGAATCTGTCCCTAAGGTAGATACTTTGGCTAAACATACTACTATCCTGTTGGAGGATAGCACTTCTTTCAAAGACACCTTGGATAGGAAACTTGAATCCTTTCATAGAAGAGGGCCCATTTGCAGGCAGGTTATCTTTTCAGACCAGCTATTGTTATTTCTGCTGCTTTGATCAGATTTCTGAGGATTCTGATAATGATTTCTTTCCTATGGCATGGAGTTCCAATTACTAGTGGGATATTCACCTCCTGCCCAGCAGGAGGAGGCAAAGAGCACCCCGGCAGAGCTGTTAAGTGTCACTTCCCTTACCCATAACCCAGTCATTCTCTATGCCGTGATCATGGGAGAATTGCGAAGAAGGTGTCTGAAGATTTTAATCCTTTAATGGGTACTTTTCCCTGCAAGCAGGGATTTGGGCTATGCTGTGTCCATGTCAATCTCTTTAGTTAGAGTAATGGTGGCTTTTAGCAGTTAGAAGGTGGCGAGGTGGTCCTTGCTTTATTACTAACAGTATGCTACCCCTTGATAGAAAAACAGGGTTGGTTACTCTGGTTTTTTTTTTTTAACAGGTCCGTGACAGATGTTGGTGAATCAGTCACACCTAAGAAGCTGTTTCCTGCCCTACAGCTCGATCCACAGGTAAGTGCTCTTGCCTTCTAGGTTTTGAGGGCAGCACTCTAGAGGTTAATCCTCAGTGTATCATTTAATGGGACACAAATAATGCCTGTACTTTAGGAATTTATTTCTGGGCAGTTTATTTCATGCAGGCACTTAGGATGTGTTTTTACTTTTAACAGTGAAGGGGGGAATTTAGATACCTGTTTGAGATTTTAATATTTGGCTTAACGGTCAAGTGTAACGGAATCTAAGGGGATTTGTCTTTTTTTACGTAGCGCTTTTATTTTGCGCTCTTTGAATCCTGTGGCGCAGGTGGTGAGTTACCTCAGCAAGACTGAGGATATAGAGGTGGAAACTATAGTTTTTCCTTATATTGTCTGTGGGAGTATATAATTTCCTTTTTCTTTCATGTAATTAGCAAGAGTCCATGAGCTAGTGACGTATGGGATATACATTCCTACCAGGAGGGGCAAAGTTTCCCAAACCTCAAAATGCCTATAAATACACCCCTCACCACACCCACAATTCAGTTTTACAAACTTTGCCTCCTATGGAGGTGGTGAAGTAAGTTTGTGCTAGATTCTACGTTGATATGCGCTCCGCAGCAAGTTGGAGTGAATGTCAGAGAGATGTGAGGAGAGTATTGCCTATTTTGAATGCAGTGATCTCCTTCTACGGGGTCTATTTCATAGGTTCTCTGTTATCGGTCGTAGAGATTCATCTCTTACCTCCCTTTTCAGATCGACGATATACTCATATATATACCATTACCTCTGCTGATTTTCGTTTCAGTACTGGTTTGGCTTTCTACAAACATGTAGATGAGTGTCCTGGGGTAAGTAAGTCTTATTTTCTGTGACACTCTAAGCTATGGTTGGGCACTTTGTTTATAAAGTTCTAAATATATGTATTCAAACATTTATTTACCTTGTCTCAGGATGTTCAACATTCCTTATTTTCAGACAGTCAGTTTCATATTTGGGATAATGCACTTGAATCAATTATTTTTTCTTACCTTAAAAAATTTGACTTTTTCCCTGTGGGCTGTTAGGCTCGCGGGGGCTGAAAACGCTTCATTTTATTGCATCATTCTTGGCGCGGACTTTTTTGGCGCAAAAAATCTTTTCTGTTTCCGGCGTCATACGTGTCGCCGGAAGTTGCGTCATTTTTGACGTTCTTTTGCGCCAAAGATGTCGGCATTCCGGATGTGGCGTCATATTTGGCGCCAAAAAGCATTTAGGCGCCAAATAATGTGGGCGTCTTATTTGGCGCCAAAAAATATGGGCGTCGCTTTTGTCTCCACATTATTTAAGTTCTTTTTTTCTTTGCTTCTGGTTGCTAGAAGCTTGTTCATTGGCATTTTTTTCCCATTCCTGAAACTGTCATTTAAGGAATTTGATCTATTTTGCTTTATATGTTGTTTTTTCTCTTACATATTGCAAGATGTCTCACGTTGCATCCGAGTCAGAAGATACTTCAGGAAAATCGCTGCCTAGTGCTGGAACTACCAAAGCTAAGTGTATCTGCTGTAAACTTTTGGTAGCTATTCCTCCAGCTGTTGTTTGTATTAATTGTCATGACAAACTTGTTAATGCAGATAATATTTCCTTTAGTAATGTACCTTTACCTGTTGCAGTTCCATCAACATCTAAGGTTCAGAATGTTCCTGATAACATAAGAGATTTTGTTTCTGAATCCATCAAGAAGGCTATGTCTGTTATTCCTCCTTCTAGTAAACATAAAAAATCTTTTAAAACTTCTCTTTATACAGATGAATTTTTAAATGAACATCATCATTCTGATTCTGATGACTCTTCTGGTTCAGAGGATTCTGTCTCAGAGATTGATGCTGATAAATCTTCATATTTATTTAAAATGGAATTTATTCGTTCTTTACTTAAAGAAGTACTAATTGCTTTAGAAATTGAGGATTCTGGTCCTCTTGATACTAATTCTAAACGTTTAGATAAGGTCTTTAAAATCTCCTGTGGTTATTCCAGAAGTTTTTCCTGTTCCTAATGCTATTTCTGAAGTAATTTCCAGAGAATGGGATAAATTGGGTAATTCATTTACTCCTTCTAAACGTTTTAAGCAATTATATCCTGTGCCGTCTGACAGATTAGAATTTTGGGACAAAATCCCTAGAGTTGATGGGGCTATTTCTACCCTTGCTAAACGGACTACTATTCCTACGTCAGATGGTACTTCGTTTAAGGATCCTTTAGATAGGAAAATTGAATCCTTTCTAAGAAAAGCTTATCTGTGTTCAGGTAATCTTCTTAGACCTGCTATATCATTGGCTGATGTTGCTGCAGCTTCAACTTTTTGGTTGGAAACTTTAGCGCAACAAGTAACAGATCATGATTCTCATAATATTATTATTCTTCTTCAACATGCTAATAATTTTATCTGTGATGCCATTTTTTGATATTATCAGAGTTGATGTCAGGTTTATGTCTCTAGCTATTTTAGCTAGAAGAGCTTTATGGCTTAAAACTTGGAATGCTGATATGGCTTCTAAATCAACTCTACTTTCCATTTCTTTCCAGGGTAACAAATTATTTGGTTCTCAGTTGGATTCTATTATCTCAACTGTTACTGGTGGGAAAGGAACTTTTTTACCACAGGATAAAAAATCTAAGGGTAAGAACAGGGCTAATAATCGTTTTCGTTCCTTTCGTTTCAACAAAGAACAAAAGCCTGATCCTTCATCCTCAGGAGCAGTTTCAGTTTGGAAACCATCTCCAGTCTGGAATAAATCCAAGCCTTCTAGAAAGGCAAAGCCAGCTTCTAAGTCCACATGAAGGTGGGGCCCTCATTCCAGCTCAGCTGGTAGGGGGCAGGTTACGTTTTTTCAAAGAAATTTGGATCAATTCTGTTCACAATCTTTGGATTCAGAACATTGTTTCAGAAGGGTACAGAATTGGTTTCAAGATGAGACCTCCTGCAAAGAGATTTTTTCTTTCCCGTGTCCCAGTAAATCCAGTGAAAGCTCAAGTATTTCTGAATTGTGTTTCAGATCTAGAGTTGGCTGGAGTAATTATGCCAGTTCCAGTTCTGGAACAGGGGATGGGGTTTTATTCAAATCTCTTCATTGTACCAAAGAAGGAGAATTCCTTCAGACCAGTTCTGGATCTAAAAATATTGAATCGTTATGTAAGGATACCAACGTTCAAAATAGTAACTGTAAGGACTATCTTGCCTTTTGTTCAGCAAGGGCATTATATGTCCACAATAGATTTACAGGATGCATATCTGCATATTCCGATTCATCCAGATCATTATCAGTTCCTGAGATTCTCTTTTCTGGACAAGCATTACCAGTTTGTGGCTCTGCCGTTTGGCCTAGCTACAGCTCCAAAATTTTTTACAAAGGTTCTCGGTGCCCTTCTGTCTGTAATCAGAGAACAGGGTATTGTGGTATTTCCTTATTTGGACGATATCTTGGTACTTGCTCAGTCTTTACATTTAGCAGAATCTCATACGAATCGACTTGTGTTGTTTCTTCAAGATCATGGTTGGAGGATCAATTCACCAAAAAGTTCATTGACTCCTCAGACAAGGGTAACCTTTCTGGGTTTCCAGATAGATTCAGTGTCCATGACTCTGTCTTTGACAGACAAGAGACGTCTAAAATTGATCTCAGCTTGTCGAAACCTTCAGTCACAATCATTCCCTTCGGTAGCCTTATGCATGGAAATTCTAGGTCTTATGACTGCTGCATCGGACGCGATCCCCTTTGCTCGTTTTCACATGCGACCTCTTCAGCTCTGTATGCTGAATCAATGGTGCAAGGATTACACAAAGATATCTCAATTAATATCTTTAAAACCGATTGTACGACACTCTCTAACGTGGTGGACAGATCACCATCGTTTAATTCAGGGGGCTTCTTTTGTGCTTCCGACCTGGACTGTAATTTCAACAGATGCAAGTCTCACAGGTTGGGGAGCTGTGTGGGGATCTCTGACGGCACAAGGAGTTTGGGAATCTCAGGAGGTGAGATTACCGATCAATATTTTGGAACTCCGTGCAATTTTCAGAGCTCTTCAGTTTTGGCCTCTTCTGAAGAGAGAATCGTTCATTTGTTTTCAGACAGACAATGTCACAACTGTGGCATACATCAATCATCAAGGAGGGACTCACAGTCCTCTGGCTATGAAAGAAGTATCTCGAATTTTGGTTTGGGCGGAATCCAGCTCCTGTCTAATCTCTGCGGTTCATATCCCAGGTATAGACAATTGGGAAGCGGATTATCTCAGTCGCCAAACGTTGCATCCGGGCGAATGGTCTCTTCACCCAGAGGTATTTCTTCAGATTGTTCAAATGTGGGAGCTTCCAGAAATAGATCTGATGGCGTCTCATCTAAACAAGAAACTTCCCAGGTATCTGTCCAGATCCCGGGATCCTCAGGCGGAAGCATCATCCTGCCTATATCTTTCCGCCTCTAGTTCTTCTTCCAAGAGTAATATCCAAGATTCTGAAGGAATGCTCGTTTGTTCTGTTGGTAGCTCCGGCATGGCCTCACAGGTTTTGGTATGCGGATCTTGTCCGGATGGCCTCTTGCCATCCGTGGACTCTTCCGCTAAGACCAGACCTTCTGTCGCAAGGTCCTTTTTTCCATCAGGATCTCAAATCCTTAAATTTAAAGGTATGGAGATTGAACGCTTGATTCTTGGTCAAAGAGGTTTCTCTGACTCTGTGACTAATACTATGTTACAGGCTCGTAAATCTGTATCTAGAGAGATATATTATAGAGTCTGGAAGACTTATATTTCTTGGTGTCTTTCTCATCATTTTTCTTGGCATTCTTTTAGAATTCCGAGAATTTTACAGTTTCTTCAGGATGGTTTAGATAAAGGTTTATCCGCAAGTTCTTTGAAAGGACAAATCTCTGCTCTTTCTGTTCTTTTTCACAGAAAGATTGCTAATCTTCCTGATATTCATTGTTTTGTACAAGCTTTGGTTCGTATAAAACCTGTCATTAAGTCAATTTCTCCTCCTTGGAGTTTGAATTTGGTTCTGGGGGCTCTTCAAGCTCCTCCGTTTGAACCTATGCATTCATTGGACATTAAATTACTTTCTTGGAAAGTTTTGTTCCTTTTGGCGATCTCTTCTGCCAGAAGAGTCTCTGAATTATCTGCTCTTTCTTGTGAGTCTCCTTTTCTGATTTTTTATCAGGATAAGGCGGTGTTGCGAACTTCTTTTGAATTTTTTCCTAAAGTTGTGAATTCCAACAACATTAGTAGAGAAATTGTGGTTCCTTCATTATGTCCTAATCCTAAGAATTCTAAGGAGAAATCGTTGCATTCTTTGGATGTTGTTAGAGCTTTGAAATATTATGTTGAAGCTACTAAGTCTTTCCGAAAGACTTCTAGTCTATTTGTTATCTTTTCCGGTTCTAGAAAAGGCCAGAAAGCTTCTGCCATTTCTTTGGCATCTTGGTTGAAATCTTTAATTCATCATGCCTATGTTGAGTCGGGTAAAACTCCGCCTCAAAGGATTACAGCTCATTCTACTAGGTCAGTTTCTACTTCCTGGGCGTTTAGGAATGAAGCTTCGATTGATCAGATTTGCAAAGCAGCAACTTGGTCCTCTTTGCATACTTTTACTAAATTCTACCATTTTGATGTATTTTCTTCCTCTGAAGCAGTTTTTGGTAGAAAAGTACTTCAGGCAGCGGTTTCAGTTTGAATCTTCTGTTTCTGTTTTTCATTAAACTTATTTTGGGTGTGGATTATTTTCAGCAGGAATTGGCTGTCTTTATTTTATCCCTCCCTCTCTAGTGACTCTTGTGTGGAAAGATCCACATCTTGGGTAATCATTATCCCATACGTCACTAGCTCATGGACTCTTGCTAATTACATGAAAGAAAACATAATTTATGTAAGAACTTACCTGATAAATTCATTTCTTTCATATTAGCAAGAGTCCATGAGGCCCGCCCTTTTTTGTGGTGGTTATGATTTTTTTGTATAAAGCACAATTATTCCAATTCCTTATTTTATATGCTTTCGCACTTTTTTCTTATCACCCCACTTCTTGGCTATTCGTTAAACTGAATTGTGGGTGTGGTGAGGGGTGTATTTATAGGCATTTTGAGGTTTGGGAAACTTTGCCCCTCCTGGTAGGAATGTATATCCCATACGTCACTAGCTCATGGACTCTTGCTAATATGAAAGAAATGAATTTATCAGGTAAGTTCTTACATAAATTATGTTATCATTTCAATTCTGTAAGAAGATGGACTCAGAAGTTAATTTTGAAAAATGTTTGCTTTGTTTGGAGGCTCAGATAGTGCCCCCTGTGCAATTTTGTTCTACATGTTTAAATAAGAATTTAAAGACAAGATTTCCCCTGCTGAGTCTGTCTCTCAGGATAATATTGTCCATGCCATGCCTCTTCTTTCTCCTCAAACGTCCCATACTGTTTCACAAGAAGTGCCCTGCGGTTCCTCTCAACATCCTCATGGGGGTGTTTATTTACCAGGGGATTTTGCTGAACAGATAACATCTGCTGTTTCAGCAGCCTTATCAGCCAAAAATATTACTGTTAATAAGGTTTCTGACTCTGCTAAGGCTGCGCTAGTCAGTCTTTCTCAGTTATCTGATGAAGATTATACCTCAGTGGCTTCTGAGGCTAGTTGTTAGATTCTGATACTGTAGTGACCAATTCTGCAGATTCAGAGGAGATTAATTTCAGATTTAAGTTAGAACACCTCCGGGTACTATTGAAGGAGATCCTTGCTACTTTGGAAGTATCCAACGCGCCTGTCGCTGAGAATCCAAAGAAGTCTAGTAAACCTAACAGGGTATATGATGTACCTTAATCTGTGGAAGTATTTCCAGATCCAGACTGTATGGCAGATATCATAGCTCAGGAATGGGATAAGCCAGGGATTACTTTTTCCTGTTCCCTGTTTTTAAAAATGTTTCCTGTTGCTGACTCTATATGTGACTCTTAGCGCACAGTGCCCAAGGTAGAGGGAGCTATCTCTACTCTTGCCAAGAGAACTACTATTCCTTGCAAGTTCTTAGACTGGGAGCTAAGATTTCTGGTTTTGCTGTTTTGCTTGCAGGGTTCTGTGATTAAAATCTTGGTCTGCAGATGTCACATCCAAGTCCAAGCTTTTGTCTTTTGTTTGGTCCAGGTCTGGCTGAGATAATTTCCGAAAATACAAGTGGAAAGTGTTAAGAAGAATAGACCTAAGGGATGTCAGAATTCTAATTTTCGTAACTTGAAGGGACAAAAGTCTTCCTCATCCTCTTCCAAGACAGAACAATCCAAATCTTCTTGGAGGTCCAGTCAGTCTTGGAATAAAGGAAAGCAAGTCAAGAAGCCTTCCATTGATTCTAAATCAGCATGAAGGGACCGACCCCGATCCTGTATTGGATCAAGTGGGGGGTAGGCTCTCTTTATTTTGGCAGGCTTGGATATGTGATGTTCCAGATCCTTGGGCCGTAGACAGTGTCTCACGTTTACAGAATAGGATTCAAATCTTGTCCTCCCAGGGGTAGATTCCTCCTTTCAAGGTTATCTGCAAACCAGATAAAGAGAGAGGCAGCCTTAAACTGCATAAAGGACCTATTTTCCCTGGGAGTGATTGTTCCAGTTTCCCTAGAGGAACAGGGTCTAGGATTCTATTCAAATCTATTTGTAGTTCCGAAAAAGGAGGGCACTTTCCGTCCCATCCTGGACCTAAAGTGTGTCAACTAATTCCTCAAGGTTCTATCCTTCAAAATGGAGACCATCCATTCCATTCTTCCTTTGGTACAAGAGGGTCAGTTCATGACAACCATAAATCTGAAGGATACATATCTTCATGTTCCCATTCACAGGGATCATTACCAGTATCTGAGGTTTGCCTTTCTGGACAAACATTTCCAGTTTGTTGCCCTTCCTTTTGGCCTTGCTACAGCTCCCAGAATTTTAACAAAGATTCTGGGGGCTCTTCTGGCAGTGGTTAAGTCTCAGGGAATTGCTGTGGTGCCTTACTTGGAAGACAGAGATGTTGTTGTCTATTCTATGTTCCGACAGGTGGAAAGTGAATCTGGGAAAGAGTTCCCTTATAGAAACAAAAAATACTAGGGAGCGCTTAAACAAAGCTGAAGTGTATCATAAACGGATAAGAGACCAACAATAAAATATATATATATATATATATATATATATATATATATATATATATATATATATATATATATATATATATATATATATATAAATATATATAAATATTCACTATTCAAACAAACAACTGCAGAAGATTAACCACACGAGTAGAATTGGCAGTGAATACAAATAAACCTAAAAATATCAAATCAATCAAATATTCAAAAGACCTTGTGCAAATAATATAAAAAATACAATACTATAAAAGAAGGTGCCGGTTACATAAAAAAAAATGTTATTTAATAATGCAGTATAAAATTAAACCATATATAGCACACTAGTAGGTTGACCTAGTACAATATACAATAAATCTCATCGTTGTATAAAACAGATACAAAAATGATTAAAAGATGGAAATTTGACTAATGTTATAAATGTGACAAACATATGAGTCAAAACAAAAATGTATGATACATTGGGTAACTAGAATAAATATCTCTGTACGTGGTTCGGCTATGAAATCAGTAAGGGTAATCCCAACAAGATCTGTGTGGAAAAAGTTCAGATATAAATCCTATTTGAAAGAGGATCTCATGGAGCCCAAAAGATGGCCGAGTAGCTCTCCTTTGACTGTATCTTTAACAGTGTGAGACCTTGACAGCGTGAGGATCCTCCTATGGAGAGGGGAGTTCGGACCTTGTCGATTCCCCTACATACTGAACGCCACATAAACATTCAAGGGTTCAATATGTAGGGGAATCGACAAGGTCCGTCAAGGATAGGATAAGAGAACACATTAATTCGATTGAGAATATGGACCTGGATAGAAACAAGGAACTCCCTATCCCCAAACATTTTAAGAAATGCAATAATGGTAATACTAAGCATTTGACCTATACTGTGATTGACCAAGTGAAACCCAACTGGAGAGGCTGTAATGTGCAAATTGAAATTTTAAAATTGGAAGCAAAGTGGATTTTTGAATTAAAAACTTTAACACCACATGGTTTAAATTTAGAATTTGGCCTGGGATGTTTCTTATGACATTTTAAATAGGAATTTTAATAAACATTATATTTTTTATTTGTTTGTATTTATTATATTGTTTATATTGTATATTCTCTTATATATTTCCTCATACAATTTTTTAGTCTGAAGATTTTACTCTATCTGAGTCTGAGATTATACCTCTAGTGGGGTTAAATAGATTAAATGAAGTAACTATCTTACACTATATATATATCAGCTTTTAGTATTATATATATTCTGAAGGTGCCGGATTAATTTGAGTGTTGTAAACTATATGCATTTTACGCTAATGTTCATTGCATGAACTTTTACTAACACTAGTCTAATATACACATATTTATTTAATATGAAATGTGACATTGCTATTATCTGCAAAATGCCATTGGATATAAGGCTGTAATGCCGTTTTTTTTTTTTTTTTTAATCAATATAGTATGGCCCTTTAAAAATGTGTGAATCAGAACTATCCAATAGGGTCTGTAGGATAGGTTTTAAAAGGAAGCACATAGCTATGTCCGTTCATGAGCTTGAAAAAGAACACAATTTGAAATGCGTTGCTCTTTGCTTCCGTAGTGAAGCACACTTGTTATATAGATATATCGGAATCTGGCATTTAAACTCGCATTAGTGGAACAATAATACTGCCAAAGGCAGATCTAAGGGTTTTTGGATTTGTATATGATCCGACCCAATAGAACTATTATCTGCAGCCACTGAGTTTCGCCTATTCCGTAGACGTATTACATTTAGGTCATATACCAACCCTGACATACAAACAATTAGGACACTCCGCCCGACATTAGGGCCACTGAATACATGTGTTCTGTGGGAACTCCATCTTGGTAGTGTGACCGGAGTACTGTGTGTCTGATGCCGTTAATAACGGTTTGAACTGTGAGTACAGATATCGTTTTTTATTACGTTGTTTGATATTACACTAAAAGGAATTCCCCTCTCCAAAGGAGGATCCTCATGCTGTCAACGTCTCACGCTGTTAAAGATACAGTCAAAGGACAGCTACTCGGCCATCTTTTGGGCTCTATGAGATCCTCTTTCAAACAGGATTTATATCTGAACTTTTTCCACACAGATCTTGTTGGGATTACCCTTACTGATTTCATAGCTGAACCACGTACAGAGATATTTATTCTAGTTACCCAATGTATCATACATTTTTGTTTTGACTCATATGTTTGTCATATTTATAACATTGGTCAAATTTCCATCTTTTAAACAATTTTGTATCTGTTTTACACAACGTTGAGATTTATTGTATATTGTACTAGGTCGACCTACTAGTGTGCTATATATGTTTTAATTTTATACTGCAATTATTAAATAATATTGTTTTATATGTAACCGGCACTTTCTTTTATAGTATTGTATTTTTGATATTATTTGCGCAAGGTCTTTTGAATATTTGATTGATTCGATATTTTTAGGTTTATTTGTTTTCACTGCCAACTCTACTCTTGCGGTTAATCTTCTGCAGTTGTTTGTTTGAATAGTGAATATATTTATATATATATATATTTTATTGTTGGACTCTTATCCGTTTATGATACACTTCAGCTTTTTTTAAGCGCTCCCTAGTATTTTTTGTTTCTACTAGTGTCTCTTTCATAGGGCTTGCTGAGAGATCCCTATTTTCTAGTTGGAGTTTGTTGTATTATTTTTTTTTTGGCGCTGGTCACTCGCCCTTTGTCTCAAAAAGAGTTCCCTTATGCCAGATACAAGGGTGTGTTTCTTAGGGACAATTATAGATAACCTGTCCATGAAGATTTTCCTGATGGACGTCAGAAAATTCAAACTTCTTGCTTCGTGCCTTTCTCTCCAGTCTGCTATTCGTCCATCAGTGACTCAATGTATGGAGGTGATTAGTCTGATGGTTGCCTTTATGGACATTATTCCTTTTGCTCGATTCCATCTGAGACCTCTGCAACTATGCATGCTCAATCAATGGAATGGGGACCACTCGTATCTCCCGCAGAAGATGGATCTGGATCCCCTAACAAGAGATTCTCTATCGTGGTGGATTTACCAGGACCATCTATCACGAGCACATGCTTCCTAAGACCTTCCTGGGTAATTGTGACCACGGACGCCAGCCTACTAGGCTGGGGAGCAGTTTGGGGCTCCTTAACAGCTCAGGGCTTGTGGACTCGGGAGGAGTCTTCTCTTCCCATAAACATCTTGGAGTGGAGAGCAATCTTCAATGCCTTGACAGCTTGAACACAATTAGCCTTGGTCCGGTTTATCAGATTCCAGTTGGACAACATCACCAGTGGCTTACATCAACCACCAGGGAGGAACTTGGAGTTCATTAGCTATGAAGGAGGTGACATGCATTATTCATTGGGCGTAAGATCACGATTGTCTTCTATCTGCCATCTACATTCCAGGGGTGGATAACTGGGAAGCGATTTTCTGAGCAGGAAGACCTTTCATCCCGGGGAGTGGGCTCTCCATCCGAAGGTATTTTCAAAGATAACCCTCAGGTTGGGGGTTCCAGCGTTGGATCTGATGGCATCTCGTCAAAACGCCAAGCTTCAAAAGTCAAGGGATCCTCAAGCCATTCTGATAGACGCTCTGGCAGTTCCTAGGAACTTCAATCTGGCATACCTGTTTCCTCCATTTGCTCTCCTTCCACAAGTCATTGTTTGTATCAAACAGGAGAGAGCATCTGTGATTCTTATAGCTTCTGCATGGCCTCGCAGGATCTGGTTTGCAGATCTGGTGAAGATGTCATCTCTTCCCCCTTGGAGGTTACCTCTGAGAAAGGACCTTTGTACTTCAGGGTCCCTTCCTCCACCCAAATCTGCATTCTCTGAAGCCGACTGCTTGGAGATTGAATGCCTAATTTTGGCTAGAAATGGCTTCTCTGAGAAGGTCATAGATACCATGCTTCAGGCTCGAAAGCGTGTTACTCGCAGATTTTACCATAAGGTATGGCGTAAATACCTTTATTGGTGTGACTCAAAGGGTTTCTCTTGGAACAAAGTAAGGGTTCCTCAAATTTTGGCTTTTCTTCCGGAGGGCCTAGAGAAAGGTTTGTCAGTCAGTGCTCTGAAGGGTCAGATTTCTGCACTGTCTATTCTTTTGCACAAACGTCTGGCAGATCTGCCAGATGTTCAATCTTTTGTTCAGGCCTTGGTCAGAATCAGGCATGTGTTTAAACCTGTTGATTCTCCTTGGAGCCTTTATCTTCTTAAAGTGTTGCAGCAGGCTCCGTTTGAGCCAATGCATTCTGTTGATATTAAATTACTATCTTGGAAGGTTTTGTTTCCTTTTGATATTTCTTCTGCTTGCAGAGTTTCCGAACTTTTGGCTCTGCAGTGTGATTCCCCTTACCTTATTTTTCATGCTGATGAGGCAGTCCTCCGTACTAAGCTGGGGTTTCTCCCTAAGGTAGTGTCGCATTGCAATATTAAACAGGAATTGTTGTTCCTTCTTTTTGTCCCAATCCTTATTCCCAGAAGGAACGTCTTTTGCATAACTTGGATGTTGTGCGTGCTCTAAAAATGTTACCTTCAAGCAAGTAATGATTTTTGGCAGAATTCTGCCCTGTTCGTTGTCTTCTCTGGTAAGCGTAGGGGACAGAAGGCCACTTCTACCACTCTTTCTCTCTGGTTGAGAAGTGTTATCTGTTTAGCTTATGAGACAGCTGGACAACAGCCTCCTGAGAGAATTATGGCTCATTCCACTAGAGCTGTCTCCTCTTCCTGAGCTTTCAAAAATGAAGCTTCTGTGGAACAAATTTGCGAGGCGGCCACATGGTTCTCTATACATACTTTTTCCAAATTCTACAAATTTGATACGTTTGCCTCGGCTGAGGCTTCCTTTGGGAGAAAAGTTCTTCAAGCAGTGGTGCCATCGGTTTAGGTCCCCTTCTTGTTCTCCCTCCCTTTCATTCTGTGTCCTCTAGCTTGGGTATTGGTTCTGACTAGTAAATGAATTGAATCGTGGACTCTCCCTGCCATTGGAAAGAAAACAAAATTTATGCTTACCTGATAAATTTATTTATTTCCAGGCAAGGGGAGTCCACGACCCGCCCTTGTTTAAATTCAGATGACTTTTGTACAAACCTCAGGCACCTCTATACCCTTGTTATCTTCTTTTCTTTCATGTAATTGGCAAGAGTCCATGAGCTAGTGACGTATTGGATGTACAATCCTACCAGGAGTCGCAAAGTTTCCCAAACCTCAAAATTCCTATAAATACACCCCTCACCACACCCACAATTCAGTACAGTGAATGTCAGAGGGATGTGAAGGGAGTATCACCTATTGAATTCTATGGTTTTCCTCGCTTGAAATCTTTTCATAGGTTCTCTGTTATCGGTCGTAGAGATTCATCTCCTACCTGCCTTTTCAGATCGACGATATACTCTCATATTCCATTACCTCTACTGATAACTGTTTCAGTACTGGTTTGGCTATCTGCTATATGTGGGTGGGTGTCTTTTGCTAAGTATGTTTTCATTACTTCATTACTTAAGACACTCTCAGCTATGGTTTGGCACTTTATGTATTAATGTAAAGTTCTAAATATACATATTGTACTTATATTTGCCATGAGTCAGGTTTATGTATATTTCCTTTTGCAGACTATCAGTTTCAAAATTGTGAAAACATATTTAGGAAGTTATTTTTTCTTACCTGGGGTATAGATGATTTTTGTACAAACCTCAGGCACCTCTATACCCTTGTTATCTTCTTTTCTTTCATGTAATTGGCAAGAGTCCATGAGCTAGTGACGTATGGGATGTACAATCCTACCAGGAGGCGCAAAGTTTCCCAAACCTCAAAATGCCTATAAATACACCCCTCACCACACCCACAATTCAGTTTTTATAAACTTTGCCTCCCTATGGAGGTGGTGAAGTAAGTTTGTGCTTGATTTTCTTCTGTGATATGCGCTTCTCAGCATTTTGAAGCCTGGTTGCGTCTTCAATGTTTGTTGTTAGCACCAAAAAAAATTCTGTTTGTTTGTGCGTCATACTTGGCGCCAAATATTTTCATTATTTTAAACCCCATTCCTATATGCCTCTTGCCTTTTTTCTCTATCAGAAGGCTATGCTGTTTGCATTTTTTTCCCCATTCCTGAAACTGCCATATAAGGAAATTGATAATTTTGCTTTATATGTTGTTTTTTCTCTTACATTTGCAAGATGTCTCAATCTGATCCTGTCTCAGAAATCACTGTTAGAATCCTGCTGACTGATAACAGTTCTACCAAAGCTAAGTACATTTGTTGTAATTTTGTGGAGATTATATCTCCAGCTGTGGTTTGTAATAAGTTGTCATGATAAACTTTTACATGTAGAGAATGTGTCCATCAGTAATAGTACATTGCCTGTTGTTGTTCTTTTAACATCTAATGTACAAAATATACCTGTTCAGAAGGCGAAATTTCAAATGACCGACAACATACTGATTTATCCTCCTCTAATGAGGATCTATCTGATTCAGAAGATCCTTCCTCAGATATTGACACTGACAAATCTACTTATTTATTTAAAATGGAGTACATTCGTTCTTTGTTGAAGAAGTGTTGGTTATTGGATATTGAGGAGACTAGTCCTCTTGGTATTAAAACTAGTAAATGTTTAAATTCTGTTTATAAACCTCCTGTGGTTATTCCAGAGTTTTTTCCAGTTCCTGATGCTATTTCTGATATGATTTCTAAGGAATGGAATAGGTCTGGTACTTCTTTTATTCCTTCTTTAAGGTTTTAAAAAATTGTATCCTTTGCCAGCAGTTAGATTGGAGTTTTGAAAAAATCCCCAAAGTTGGGGCTATCTCTACTCTTGCTAAACGTACTACTATTCCTATGGAAGATAGTATTTCTTTTAAGATATTTTAGATAGGAAACTTGTATGTTATCTAAGGAAAGTTTATTTATTTTCAGGTCTTTTTCTTAGGCCTGCAATGTCTTTGGCTGTTGTTGCAGCTGCTTCAACCTTTTGGTTGGAAACTTTAGCGCAACAAGTATCGGATAATGATTTTTCTAGCATTGTTAACTTGATTCAACATGCAAATAATTTCATTTGTGATGCCATTTTTTTTATATCAAAATTGATGTTAAATCTAGGTCTTTAGCTATTTTAGCTAGAAGAGTTTTGTGGCTTAAATCTTGGAATGCTGATATGACTTCTAAGTCGAGATTGCTATTTCTTTCCTTCTAAGGTAATACATAATTTGGTTCACAGTTGGATTCAATAATTTCAACTGTCACTGGGGGGAAGGGAGTTTTTTTTTGCCTCAAGATTAAGATCTAAGGGTAAATCTAAAGCTTCTAACCATTTTCGTTCTTAAATAAGGAACAGAAATCTAATTCTTCCCAAGGAATCTATTTCCAATTGGAAGCCTTCTTCCAATTGGAATAAATCCAAGCCTTTTAAGAGATTAAAGCCAGCCCCCAAGTCCGCATGAAGGTGCGGCTCTTATTCCAGCTCAGCTGGTAGGGGGCAGATTAAGATTTTTCTAAGATGTTTGGATCAATTCGGTCCAAAATCATTGGATTCAGAATATTGTATCTCAGGGGTACCGAATAGGATTCAGAGTAAGACCGCTTGTGAGAAGATTTTTCTCTCACGTATTCCAGCAAACCCAGTAAAGGCTCAGGCTTTCCTGAAGTGTGTTTCAGGCCTGGAGTTATCTGGGGTAATCATGCCAGTTCCGTTTCAGGAACAGGGTCTGGGGTTTTATTCAAATCTATTCATTGTCCCAAAGAAGAAAATTCTTTCAGACCAGTTCTGGATCTAAATATTTTGAATCGATATGTAAGAGTACCAATTTTCAAAATGGTGATTATAAGCTCTATTCTGCCTTTTATTCAGCAAGGGCATTATGTGCCCACAATAGACTTATAGGATGCATATCTTCATATTTTGATTCATCCAGATTACTATCAGTTTCTGAGATTCTCTTTTTTAGACAAGCATTACCAATTTGTTGCTCTTCCTTTTTGGCTTAGCAACAGTTCTAGGAATCTTTTCAAGGTTCTCGGTGCCCTACTCTCTGTTATCAGAGAGTGGGGTGTTGCAGTGTTTCCTTATTTGGACGATATCTTGGTACTTGCTCAGTCTTTAATTTCGGCAGAATCTCACACGAATTAACTACTGTTGTTTCTTCATAGACATGGTTGGAGGATCAATTTACCAAAAAGTTCCTTGATTCCTCAGACAAGGGTCACCTTTTTAGGTTTCCAGATAGATTCAGTATCCATGACTCTGTCTTTAACAGACAAGAGACAATTTAAATTGGTTTCAGCTTGTTGGAACCTTCAGTCTCTATTATTTCCTTCAGTAGCTATGTGCATGGAAATTTTAGGTTTCATGACTGCAGCATCGGACGTACTTCCCTTTGCTCATTTTTATGTGAGACCTCTCCAGCTTTGTATGCTGAATCAATGGTGCTAGGATTATACAAAGATATCACAATTAATATCCTTAAATCCCAATGTTCGATTATCTCTGACTTGGTGGTTAGATCACCATCGTATAGTTCTAGGGGCCTCTTTGGTTCGTCCAACCTGGACTGTGATCACGACAGATGCAGTCTTTTCAGGTTGGGGAGCTGTTTGTGGATCTCTGACAGCACAAGGGGTTTGGAAATCTCAAGAGGCGAGATTACCAATCAATATTTTGGAACTCCGTGCAATTGGGAAGCGGATTATCTCAGCCGTCAGACTTTACATCCGGGGGAGTGGTCTCTCCATCCAGATGTGTTTTCTCAGATTGTTCAGATGTGGGGTCTTCCAGAAATAGATCTGATGGCTTCTCATCTAAATAAGAAACTTCCCGGGTAGCTGTCCAGGTCCAGGGTTCTTCAGGCGGAAGCAGTGGATGCGTTGACACTTCCTGGGTGTTGCCAACCTGCTTATATTTTCCAGCCTCTAGTTCTTCTTCCAAGAGTGATATCCAAAATCATCATGGAACAGTCATTTGTATTGCTGGTAGCTCCAGCATGGCCTCACAGGTTTTGGTATGCGGATCTTGTTCTGATGTCCAGTTGCCAACCTTGACCTCTTCCATTAAGGTCGGATCTTCTGTCTCAAGGTCTGTTTTTCCATCAGGATTTCAAATCATTAAATTTGAAGGTATGGAAATTGAACGCTTAGTGCTTAGTAATAGAGGTTTCTCTGACTCAGTGATTAATACTATATTACAGGCTTGTAAACCTGTTTCTAGGAGGATTTATTATCGAGTTTGGAAGACTTATATTCATGGTGTTCTTCTCATAAATTCATTTGACATTCTTTTAGAATTCCTAGAATTTTACAGTTTCTTTCAGGATGGTTTGGATAAGGTTTTGTCTGCAAGTTCCTTGAAGGGACAAATCTCTGCTCTTTCTGTCTTATTTTCACAGCTAAAGCTTCCTGATATTCACTGTTTTGTACAGGCTTTGGTTTGTATCAAGCCTGTCATTAATTCATTCTCTCCTCCTTGGAGTCTTAATTTGGTTTTGTGGGCGTTACAGGCGCCTCCATTTGAGCCTATGCATTATTTGGACATTAAACTACTTTCTTGGAAAGTGTTGTTCCTTTTGGCCATCTCTTCTGCTAGAAGAGTTTCTGAATTATGTGCTCTTTCTTGTGAATCTCCTTTTCTTATTTTTCATCAGGATTAGGTGGTTTTGCGAACTTCATTTAAATTCTTACCTAAGGTTGTGAATTCTTACAACATTAATAGAGAAATAGTTGTTCTTTTCTTGTGTCCTAATCGTAAGAATTCTTTGGAGAAATCCTTACATTCTTCGGATATGGTAAGAGTTTGAAATATTATGTTGAAGCTACTAAAGATTTCAGGAAGACTTCTAGTCTATTTGTTATCTTTTCTTGTTCTAGGAAAGGTCAGAAGGCCTCTGCCGTTTCCTTGGATTTGTGGTTAAAGCTTTTCATTCAGCTTATTTGGGGTCGGGTCAAGCCCCGCCTCAGAGAATTACAGCTCATTCTATTAGATCAGTCTCCACTTTGTGGGCTTTTAAGAAAGAAGCTTCGGTTGATCAGATTTGCAAAGCCACAACCTGGTCTTCTTTGCATACAATTACTAAATTCTACCATTTTGATGTAATCGCTTCTTCGGAAGCAGTTTTTGGTAGAAAAGTTCTTCAGGCAGCTGTTTCAGTTTGATTCTTCTGCTTATGTTTTAAGTTTTTTCTTTTCATTCATGAGAATAAACTTGTATTTTGGGTTGTGGATTAATTTTTCAGCGAAAAATGGCTGTTTTTATTTTAATCCCTCCCTCTCTAGTGACTCTTGCGTGGAGTTCCACATCTTGGGTATTGCTATCCCATACGTCACTAGCTCATGGACTCTTGCCAATTACATGAAAGAAAACATAATTTATGTAAGAACTTACCTGATAAATTAATTTTTCATATTGGCAAGAGTCCATGAGGCCCACCCTTTTTATGGTGGTTAAGATTTTTTTGTATAAAGCACAATTATTTCCAAATTCCTTTGTTGATGCTTTTTACTCCTTTCTTTATCACCCCACTACTTGGCTATTCGTTAAACTGAATTGTGGGTGTGGTGAGGGGTGTATTTATAGGCATTTTGAGGTTTGGGTAACTTTGCCCCTCCTGGTAGGATTGTATATCCCATACGTCACTAGCTCATGGACTCTTGCCAATATGAAAGAAATTAATTTATCAGGTAAGTTCTTACATAAATTATGTTTTCCCAAAATATGTGGGCAGATTCTGTCCAAAATCATTGGATTCAGAACATTGTCTCTCAATGGTATCGAATAGGATTCAGAGTAAGACCTCCCGTGAGAAGATTTTTTTCTCTTACGCGTTCCAGAAAATCCAGTGAAGGCTCAGGCCTTTCTGAAGTGTGTTTCAGATCTAGAGCTTTCAGGGATAATTATACCAATTCTATTTCAGGAACAGGGTCTGGGGTTTTATTCATATCTATTCATCGTCCCAAAGAAAGAAAATTCTTTCAGGCCAGTTCTGGATCTGAAAATTGTGAACCGTTTTGTAAGAGTGACAACTTTCAAAATGGTGACTATAAGGACTATTCTGCCTTTTGTTCAGCAAGGTCATTATATGTCCAGGATAGACTTACAGGATGCATATCTTCATATTCCGATTCTGTTAAGATTACTGCAGTTTTTACTGTATTTTTGCACTAACCTTGTCTCATCATTATATGTTAGAAGTGCTGCAGCTTTAAGCTCAGCTCACCACACCCTCTGGGTGTGTCTGGGTCTCTGTGACATCATCTGAAGCCATGTTAGTTTTTACTGAGGAACCTGTTAGTAAAGAAGCCATGTGGTTGTAGCTGAATAAAAGTTTGTCTAAAGTATCTGCTGCAGCGTCTCCATGATATGTGCAAGACACATCTGATACATGGTAACAGCACACAACTGAATGTTCTAATCCTGACAACACAGAGAATATAACAGCTGGTGACAAGGATCTGTGGTCTGACCCTATAATGGCACTTATTGGCACCTTACCTGTGTTTGCAGCAGACACAGACAGATGGGACACATGGGTTGAACAGTTTGAACTATATTGTACAGCAAATAACATAGGAGCTGATAAGCAAGTGGCTGTGTTTCTGACAACTATAGGCTCAGCAGCTTACACTACATTAAGGGACATTCTCTCACCAGATAAACCTAAGGCTAAACCTCTGTCTGACCTGATCTGCCTGTTATCTGACTATTTCCTATCTAATCCTCTAGAGATGGCAGAATGCTTTAAGTTTTACACACGCAAGCAATTGCAGCATGAGGACATTAAAACTTATGTGATCTGTTTAAAGAAACTAGCAAGTAGCTGCAGATTTGGTGATTATTTAAACACTGCTTTACATGATATGTTTGTTATTGGACTCATAAACTGTACAGTACAAAATAGACTATTAGCAGAGGATGATTTAAAGGGACAGTCAACACCAGAATTTTTGTTGTTTAAAAAGATAGATAATCCCTTTATTACCCATTCCCCAGTTTTGCAAAACCAACACTGTTATATTAATACACTTTTTACTTCTGTGACTAACTTGTATCTAAGCATCTTCTGACCGCCCCTAATCACATGACTTTTAGTTATTATCTATTGACTTGCATTTTAGCCAATTAGTGCATGTCATGAGATGCAGGACATTTAGACACGTGGTTTGCAATGTCGGAGCTGATCCCAGGCCACCACACGGCTGTAGCTGCCCTTTCTCTGCACTTTGTAACGCCTAAGTGGCCATCGTGAATCCTGTTTAACATCTCCTTCCTCATGCTGACAGGGATAACGATGCAGTCTTGGAACAGCACCAACCCCTCCAGCTCTGTGAGCTGTGACCTCTCTAACTGGTAAGAACTTAAAGACATCCAGGCTGCCCGGCTCTCGGGCCAGCCTTCTTTTATTTACTTTATAACCTCTTGCAGATCTGTGTCCAAATATGTCTCTTTCTTTATTTCTTCCAGTTTCCTTGAAGAAATGGACTTTGAGGCCAGAACCGAATCAACATACACTTTCACATCAGATTCGGTCGAGGATTCTTCAGCAGAAGCCAGCGGGAGCCTGGATAGTGTATCTGCCACAACCAGTTGTTTCCCCGGCACATGCACTGCCTGAACATTGAACCTGAGTAGTCTCATTAAAAGTCTCTGGCATCTTAAGGGTGTTTTGTCGATATCATAAGAGTTGATTAGAGGGACTAGCGGTTTATGGTCAGTCTCCAGACTAAATTTCTCTAAACCCACTAGATAACGCTGAAAGCGCTCACAGGCCCAAACTGCAGCCAGGCACTCTTTCTCAATTTTACCATATTTTGACTCAGTAGGTACAGTAGGTGATGGGCTGTCATTTATTTTCATTTAACTGCAGGAGAGCAGCCCCCAACCCATAACTGCTTGCATCAGCACTAACCACAGTCTTTTTAGAAGGGTCGTAGAACCCCAGCACTGGGGCAGACCCCAGCAGGGACTTGGCCTGCATAAAAGATTTTTCTTGTGAAGGTCCCCAGACCCAGGCAACGTCTTTCTTTAGCAACTCTGTGTTGAACTGTTGATAAATCTGGAAGAAACTTGCCCACATAATTCACAAGGCCCAATATCTGTCTCAGCTCATGTACATCAGAAGGACTTTTCATCTGTTCAATAGCACAAATTTTCTCGGGGTCTGGCTTGATGCCATCCCCATTGATGATATGTCCAAAGTAACATAACTCAGTTTTCCTAAAATGACATTTTTCTTTATTTAACTTCAGCCCAGACTCTTTGATAGCCTGCAGCACACAGTTTAAACGCTGATCATGCTCCTCCACTGTAGACCCATACACTAGAATGTCGTCCATGATGACTTCCCTTTGAAAGATTTCAGGAGCAGAGGATATCCCAAAGGGGAGTCTGCAGAAGCCAAACCGACCTACCGGTGTGATAAAGGTAGTCAGTTTGCGGCACTTTGGATCCAAGGGGATCTGCCAAAAGCCACTAGAAGCGTCCAATGTAGAAAAGAACTTTGCCCCAGCCAACTTTGGAGCTATATCTTCTAATGTCGGCAGCACAAATCTCTCTCTCTTCACTGCCTCTTTCAACCTTTTCAGGTCCACACAGATGCACACCTTTCCGTTTTTCTTTGCAACAGGAACAATGGGGGCACACCAATCAGTCGCTTCAACAACCTCTTCAATAACCCCCATAGACTTCATGCGCATAAGCTCATTCTCCACTTGAGGCATGAGCGGGAACGGAATTCTACGGGGAGTAGAAATACTGTAAGGGACTACGTCACTTTTAAGAGCTATACGGACTGGCTTGCAATTCAGTAGGCCTAATTCGCCAAACATATCTTCGGAGATCTCATTCACTCTGGCCACGGGCCCAAGTCACAGGCTGCTTTTCTGCTCAACAAATTGCTAACACACTGACCTCGAATCACATGCACCCACATGGTGAATTTCCTTTGCTTGTACTCACAGCTGGCAAGAAATTTCCCCGCACAATCAATACGGCCACCAGGACTATGGACATTTGTAGTAACCTTCGCCAGCTGGGGCTGTCGAGGCAGATTCCACTAAATAACTGCGACACAGACTACCGGACCTAAGCCCCGCCCCCAAACTAGTGACATCACTTCCTGCTCTCATCACAGTGCAGTGTCTGCCACTAGCGTGATCACAATGCTATTTATATGGCCTACATGAGCTTGCTCTCCCCTGCTGTAAAAAGTAAATAAAATAGAGGCGGCCTTCAAGGGCTTAGAAATTATCATATGTGCCTTCCTAGGTTTGCTTTCAACTAGAATATGAAGAGAACAAAGCAAAATTGTTGATAAAAGGAAATTGGAAAGTTGTTTAAAATTACATGCCCTATTTGAAAAATGAAAGTTTTTTTGGACTTGACTGTCCCTTTAACACTAAAGCGTGCTATAGAGATAGCTACAGTCATGGAACTTGCTGCTAAAGATGCACAAATGCTCCAGGCACCAGCACAGGCAGTTTGTGATAAGGAAAAAGAAATAGATGTTTTTCATACAAGTATGCACCTAAATAAACAGTATCCAGCAAGACAAGGGCCACATATAGGCCTAGATTTAGAGTTCGGCGGTAGCCGTCAAAACCAGCGTTAGAGGCTCCTAACGCTGGTTTTTGGCGCCCGCTGGTATTTGGAGTCAGTGATTAAAGGGTCTAACGCTCACTTTTCAGCCGCGACTTTTCCATACCGCAGATCCCCCTACGCCATTTGCGTAGCCTATCTTTTCAATGGGATCTTTCTAACGCCGGTATTTAGAGTCGTTTCTGAAGTGAGCGTTAGAGCTCTAACGACAAGATTCCAGCCGCCTGAAAATAGCAGGAGTTAAGAGCTTTCTGGCTAACGCCGGTTTATAAAGCTCTTAACTACTGTACCCTAAAGTACACTAACACCCATAAACTACCTATGTACCCCTAAACCGAGGTCCCCCCACATCGCCACCACTCGATTAAAATTTTTAACCCCTAATCTGCCGACCGCCACCTACGTTATACTTATGTACCCCTAATCTGCTGCCCCTAACCCCGCCGACCCCTATATTATATTTATTAACCCCTAACTTGCCCCCCACAACGTCGCCGCAAGCTACTTAAAATAATTAACCCCTAATCTTCCGACCGCAAATCGCCGCCACCTACGTTATCCCTATGTACCCCTAATCTGCTGCCCCTAACATCGCCGACCCCTATGTTATATTTATTAACCCCTAATCTGCCCCCCACAACGTCGCCGACACCTGCCTACACTTATTAACCCCTAATCTGCCGAGCGGACCTGAGCGCTACTATAATAAATGTATTAACCCCTAATCCGCCTCACTAACCCTATAATAAATAGTATTAACCCCTAATCTGCCCTCCCTAACATCGCCGACACCTACCTTCAATTATTAACCCCTAATCTGCCGACCGGAGCTCACCGCTATTCTAATAAATGTATTAACCCCTAAAGCTAAGTCTAACCCTAACACTAACACCCCCCTAACTTAAATATAATTTACATCTAACGAAATAAATTAACTCTTATTAAATAACTTATTCCTATTTAAAGCTAAATACTTACCTGTAAAATAAATCCTAATATAGCTACAATATAAATTACATTTATATTATAGCTATTTTAGGATTAATATTTATTTTACAGGCAACTTTGTAATTATTTTAACCAGGTACAATAGCTATTAAATAGTTAAGAACTATTTAATAGTTACCTAGTTAAAATAATTACAAATTTACCTGTAAAATAAATCCTAACCTAAGTTATAATTAAACCTAACACTACCCTATCAATAAAATAATTAAATAAACTACCTACAATTACCTACAATTAACCTAACACTACACTATCAATAAATTAATTAAACACAATTGCTACAAAGAAATACAATTAAATAAACTATCTAAAGTACAAAAAATAAAAAAGAACTAAGTTACAGAAAATAAAAAAATATTTACAAACATAAGAAAAATATTACAACAATTTTAAACTAATTACACCTACTCTAAGCCCCCTAATAAAATAACAAAGACCCCCAAAATAAAAAATTCCCTACCCTATTCTAAAATACAAAAATTACAAGCTCTTTTACCTTACCAGCCCTGAACAGGGCCCTTTGCGGGGCATGCCCCAAGAAGTTCAGCTCTTTTGCCTGTAAAAGAAAACATACAATACCCCCCCCCCAACATTACAACCCACCACCCACATACCCCTAATCTAACCCAAACCCCCCTTAAATAAACCTAACACTAATCCCCTGAAGATCTTCCTACCTTGTCTTCACCATACCAGGTTCACCGATCCGTCCTGGCTCCAAGATCTTCATCCAACCCAAGCGGGGGTTGGCGATCCATAATCCGGTGCTGAAGAGGTCCAGAAGAGGCTCCAAAGTCTTCATCCTATCCGGCAAGAAGAGGACATCCGGACCGGCAAACATCTTCTCCAAGCCGCATCTTCTATCTTCTTCCATCCGGTGCGGAGCGGGTCCATCTTGAAGCAGGCGACGCGGATCCATCCTCTTCTTCCGATGTCTCCCGACGAATGACGGTTCCTTTAAGGGACGTCATCCAAGATGGCGTCCCTCGAATTCCGATTGGCTGATAGGATTCTATCAGCCAATCGGAATTAAGGTAGGAATTTTCTGATTGGCTGATGGAATCAGCCAATCAGAATCAAGTTCAATCCGATTGGCTGATCCAATCAGCCAATCAGATTGAGCTCGCATTCTATTGGCTGTTCCGATCAGCCAATAGAATGCGAGCTCAATCTGATTGGCTGATTGGATCGGCCAATCGGATTGAACTAGATTCTGATTGGCTGATTCCATCAGCCAATCAGAAAATTCCTACCTTAATTCCGATTGGCTGATAGAATCCTATCAGCCAATCGGAATTCGAGGGACGCCATCTTGGATGACGTCCCTTAAAGGAACCGTCATTCGTCGGGAGACATCGGAAGAAGAGGATGGATCCGCGTCGCCTGCTTCAAGATGGACCCGCTCCGCACCGGATGGAAGAAGATAGAAGATGCGGCTTGGAGAAGATGTTTGCCGGTCCGGATGTCCTCTTCTTGCCGGATAGGATGAAGACTTTGGAGCCTCTTCTGGACCTCTTCAGCACCGGATTATGGATCGCCAACCCCCGCTTGGGTTGGATGAAGATCTTGGAGCCAGGACGGATCGGTGAACCTGGTATGGTGAAGACAAGGTAGGAAGATCTTCAGGGGATTAGTGTTAGGTTTATTTAAGGGGGGTTTGGGTTAGATTAGGGGTATGTGGGTGGTGGGTTGTAATGTTGGGGGGGGGTATTGTATGTTTTCTTTTACAGGCAAAAGAGCTGAACTTCTTGGGGCATGCCCCGCAAAGGGCCCTGTTCAGGGCTGGTAAGGTAAAAGAGCTTGTAATTTTTGTATTTTAGAATAGGGTAGGGAATTTTTTTATTTTGGGGGTCTTTGTTATTTTATTAGGGGGCTTAGAGTAGGTGTAATTAGTTTAAAATTGTTGTAATATTTTTCTTATGTTTGTAAATATTTTTTTATTTTCTGTAACTTAGTTCTTTTTTATTTTTTGTACTTTAGATAGTTTATTTAATTGTATTTCTTTGTAGCAATTGTGTTTAATTAATTTATTGATAGTGTAGTGTTAGGTTAATTGTAGGTAATTGTAGGTAGTTTATTTAATTATTTTATTGATAGGGTAGTGTTAGGTTTAATTATAACTTAGGTTAGGATTTATTTTACAGGTAAATTTGTAATTATTTTAACTAGGTAACTATTAAATAGTTCTTAACTATTTAATAGCTATTGTACCTGGTTAAAATAATTACAAAGTTGCCTGTAAAATAAATATTAATCCTAAAATAGCTATAATATAAATGTAATTTATATTGTAGCTATATTAGGATTTATTTTACAGGTAAGTATTTAGCTTTAAATAGGAATAAGTTATTTAATAAGAGTTAATTTATTTCGTTAGATGTAAATTATATTTAAGTTAGGGGGGTGTTAGTGTTAGGGTTAGACTTAGCTTTAGGGGTTAATACATTTATTAGAATAGCGGTGAGCTCCGGTCGGCAGATTAGGGGTTAATAATTGAAGGTAGGTGTCGGCGATGTTAGGGAGGGCAGATTAGGGGTTAATACTATTTATTATAGGGTTAGTGAGGCGGATTAGGGGTTAATACATTTATTATAGTAGCGCTCAGGTCCGCTCGGCAGATTAGGGGTTAATAAGTGTAGGTAGGTGTCGGCGACGTTGTGGGGGGCAGATTAGGGGTTAATAAATATAACATAGGGGTCGGCGATGTTAGGGCAGCAGATTAGGGGTACATAGGGATAACGTAGGTGGCGGCGGTTTACGGAGCGGCAGATTAGGGGTTAAAAGTGTAATGCAGGGGTCAGCGATAGCGGGGGCGGCAGATTAGGAGTTAATAAGTGTAAAGTTAGGGGTGTTTAGACTCGGGGTACATGTTAGGGTGTTAGGTGCAGACGTAGGAAGTGTTTCCCCATAGGAAACAATGGGGCTGCGTTAGGAGCTGAACGCTGCTTTTTTGCAGGTGTTAGGTTTTTTTTCAGCTCAAACAGCCCCATTGTTTCCTATGGGAGAATCGTGCACGAGCACGTTTTTGAGGCCGGCCGCGTCCGTAAGCAACTCTGGTATCGAGAGTTGCATTTGCGGTAAAAATGCTCTACGCTCCTTTTTTGGAGCCTAACGCAGCATTTGTTTGAACTCTCGATACCAGAGTTAAATTTATGGTGCGGCCAGAAAAAAACCTGCGGAGCGTTAACAGCCCTTTTACCGCCGAACTCTAAATCTAGGCCATAGTTTGTTACAGATGTGGTGACACAAATCATACAGCAAATGCCTGCAGGTTTAAGAACACCACCTGCTATGCGTGTGGGAAGATTGGTCATACAAAGAGAGTGTGCAGAAGTTCCTTTGACAGAGATAAAAGTAAGAAAGGCAGCAAGTCTCGTGCAGCTTTTCATGTGCAAGTAGATACACCACACAGATTCAGAGGAAGACATACCATTATATACATTACAGATCTACAGCCTTGAAAATCAAATTCCAGAACTGCAAGCAAAGTTGAATATAGATGGAAACCTCTCATTATAGAAGTTGATACAGGATCAGCAGTCTCTGTTATCACAGCTGCTGATTGGAACCGCCTGGGACTAAGGCAACCAATTGTTGAAATAATAAAGCCTATTGGGTGTGTATCAACTACATTGACATTTAATGGTATAACTAAAAAGCTACGCCTCTACATTTTACCTAAAGGAGGACCACCTTTGTTTGGTAGATCCTGGATCCAAGCATTGGGCATGCCAAAGTTACCACAACAGTTACCGCTTAACAAACTACTGGACCAAAGTGGCAATTCAAATTCTTCTTGGATTAATTCACTAAAGCACAAATATAAGACTGTATTTGATTGGACCCTAGGTTTAGTGAAAGGCAAGCAGATTCAGCTTCACCTAAAAGAAAATGCTATTCCAAAATTTTGTAAACCAAGAGTTGTGCCATTTGCACTTAAACCTAAAATTGAAGCAGAACTAGAAAGACTACAAAATCAGGGGATTATTGTTCCAGTTTCTAGCAGTGAATGGGCTTCCCCAATAGTTCCTGTCAAAAAAAAAAATGGGGACATTCGCATCTGTGGAGATTTCAGAGTGGGCCTTAACCCTCAATTACTTGTGGATCAGTATCCTTTAACACGGATTGAACAATTGTTTAGTTCTCTGGCAGGGGGTGAAAAGTTTACAAAAATTGACTTGCATCAAGCGTACTTACAGTTAGAGGTACATCCAGACTCCAGACACCTATTAATTATCAACACTCACAAAGGACTTTTTCAGTATATGCGGATGTGTTTGGCACTGCCCCAGCACCTGCAGTGTGGCAACGGATAATGGATGAGATGCTGGCCAGTATTCCACATACCCCCACTGTAAGTTAGATGACATGCTTATCACTGGTGAAAATGATGCTGCTCATAAAGCCAATGTGAAAGCTGTTTTACAGGGCCTACAGGAATTCGGACTGAAAGTTAACATGGAAAAGTGTGAGTTCTTCCGTGAAAGTTTAAAATATTGTGCACATGTAGTGGACAAGACTGGTCTCCACACAACTACTGAAAAAGTGAAAGCGCTGGTCCATGCTCCCACCCCTGTTAATGTATCTCAGCTATGTTCTTATTTGGGGTTGCTCAATTACTATCACAGATTTTTACCAAATTTGGCTCATTTACTATATCCACTACACCGCCTTTTAGATAGTAAAAACCAGTGGGCCTGCACTGACTTATGTACACAAGCATTTGAACGCTCTAAGCAACTTCTTCTGGAATCAGGACTCCTTGTCCACTATTACATTAAGAAGCCTTTGGCACTAGCTTGTGATGCTTCACCATATGGTTTAGGCGCAGTACTTTCACACATTATGCCCAATGGTTCTGAACGTCCTGTGTCTTTTGTGTCCAGATCTCTATCTCCATCTGAGAGAAATTATGCCCAGATTGATCGGGAAGCTTTAGCAATAATTTGGGCTGTGAAGAAATTCCACATTTATTATATATATGGGCAGGCCTTTTACTCTGATCACGGATTATAAACCACTTTTGTCCATTCTGCACTCTCAGAAGGGTATCTCCAACACAACAGCTGCTCGACTTAAGCGCTATGCACTTCAGCTGGCGGCTTACAACTACTCCATTAAATATCGATGCCACAGTGATCATACGAATGTGGATATGTTTTCAAGATTACCAATGGTGTACATCACATGACAGCATCTTCTAAAATCATAGAAACCCCTCCACAGCCTTTAAATTTAAATTCCAAAGTGATTGCTACTTATACATGCTCTGATTCTACCTTAAAGGAAATTAAGTGTTTTGTTTAACATGGGTGGCCTAAAGTAGTTCGCTCTGACCTTCAGCCATATTTTACAACATAAACAAAAGTGAAGCAGCACCACCAAAATCTTTCTTCAAGATGCTTTATTCAGCTTGAGGAGTAGCCAGACCAAAATCAAACAACAACGTTTCGGACACAGTCCTTAGTCATGTATGGCTAAACTCTACACAAAATCATCCTTAAATACCATCTAAGCCCCACCCACACACCTGTAAAGCTGCACATTTTAAATTAACCCCTTACATCCTAATCTAGGTAAACAGGTAAATGCAAGCTAAGTTATATTTTGCAGTAATCTCTAAGGTGAAACACACCAATTTCATATAAGTTGGAATACAGTTGTGTATATATATATATATATATATATAACAAGCAAAAAAGCAGAACAAAATCCACAGTCATCTGTAACAAAAGAAAAAGAAAGAAGAAAAGAATTAAAGAATTAAATAACATTGTACCTAATCAGACATAAATTAAAGGCATACAGATAGATCAAAATCCCTATTCATCCCATTAGGGTGTAATGTCCCCAATTTATTAATCCAGAACATTTCTCTACTCTTGAGGATTTTTGCCCTATTCCCACCCCTTCTAGGTATAGGCACATGCTCTATCACTTGAAACCTTAACTGATTAAGGTTGTGTCCAGCAGACAAAAAATGACACGCTACAGGGGCATCTAGTCTCTTAGTCCTAATACTGCTTTTATGTTGAACCATACGTTCACGGACACTACGGGTGGTCTCTCCAACGTACCCCAATACACAAGGACACTTAATCAAATAAACCACATATTCTGTGTTGCATGTAAAATAATCCTTAATAGAAAATATATGTCCAGTCCTAGGATGGCTAAAGGTGGGGCCTTTAATCATACTGTTGCAGTTAGAGCAACCAAGGCATGGGAAATTCCCCCAATTTTTCTTGCCTATATAACTTTGAACCCCCCTCTTTTTAAGGGGGCCAATATCCGCTCTAACTAGTGAATCTTTAAAATTTCTACCTCTTTTATAGGCAGGCATAAAAGGTTTAGAAAACTCCAAAACATCAGATTCACAAGTCTGCAACACATGCCAATGTTTAAGTAAAATTTTCTGAACTTTTAGACTTAAAGGAGAATATTGGCTAATAAAAACCAATCTGTCAGATTTTTCTTTCTCTTTTTTCTCCTCCCTTTTCTCATTATTCCTCTTAATTAAAAGGGACTGTCTAGATGTGGCAAGAGCATACCTTAGTTCTGTTTCAATCAGATCCCTAGGATAACCCCTTGCTAAGAACCGATCCCCCATCTCTCTCAATCTTATTTCAGCCAAATTATCATCTGACACAATACGTCTAACCCGAAGGAATTGGCTTCTAGGTAAAGATTTAAGAAGAGATGGAGGGTGGGCACTGGTATAGTGGAGGAGGGTATTACAATCCGTTTCTTTCTTATACAAATCCACAGATAAGCCCTGTGAAGTTTTTTTTTTTTTTTTTTTTAAAGTAAATTTTTATTGAGGTTATAAATTGTAAACAATATATATAAAGAATCATACACAAAGTTGACAAGAAACAAAGTCAGACACTAACCCATAGCGTAATGTAATCCTCCACACAATGTTATAGATATTGGGTATTAAAGAAAAACCTCCATTTTATATATTTCTACAGTAAGTTCCTCTCTTAGTACAATAAGCCTCTTTTGGGCCTAAGAAGATTCACATAAATTAGAATTAACTCTAAGGGGTTCAGTATCTAGTAGATAATGGCTTGGAAAGGCATAAGCAGCATGCTATATTGTAATATAATTATAACAGTGAAACCTCATTTTTTTTAGTTGTACCTTATGTGTGGCTCTGTGTGCACAATTATGTTATATTTACCAACCCTATCAACTATATATCAAACCAAGGGAACAATACAGTATAGACCAACATTAGATTATCATACTATAGTACAAACATACTAGAGTGCAAGAGGACATGGAACTTATTAGTGAGAATAATACGATGATAAACTTAATGTCCAAAAATGAATATTTAGAATGTCAGGGAAGGGCAAATCTAAAGTTATAACTCAAAACACCCACAATTAGACAGCTTTAACATACTGAATTATCTGTATATGGGATCCTAATGTGACCATTTCATGTCCAAAGAGTGCATGCTTCTAGCTATAGTCTGGTTTAATGGCGGGCAAAATCAGTATCCTAGAAACCCATAATATTAGGAGCAGCATACAGTTAGGCAGAACATTAGTTAAGTGCTACCATATATATCATAACGATGGCTGTCATATAATCAGGTACTAACTATATTACAATTAAAGTTCAGCCGGAGCTGTCCATTGCATAGTATAAACTGCTGCGTATTATAGCACTAGGAGAGTCATGCAGAAATGGTTGGCCTTGTATCAGTCCGGTATTGCCAAGAATGTACATCACCCTACTCCGGATCTCCAGGATCGCATCGGATAGCTAACTTTCACTCCGCATCCCATTGCCACTCTCAGAATGTCTCTAGGGGAGGCTGCTTCACGAAGCATAATGTAATCATGAACAACAAGGCCACGCTTCAGCGAAATGAATATAGGGGCGGTAGGTAGGAGCTCCGTGCCTGTCAGGAGTGCGCTTAGCCCGGTTCCTACTCTCTCTTGCTGTGTAAGTTCCGATTGCTCTCGATTATCGATCACATTGTGTGTGACACATATACCTCGGTCTGGGAATGACATCCTCCCCTCGCTTTGTAGTGACATAGCCGGACTTTGCTGGAGGCCCGCATCGGGAGCGTGAGTTTCCAATCCAAGTTCGGCAGTACAATTGCTAGAAAGCTGCGATACAGCTGTCTCTCGCAACATGGCGCAAAAGCTAATTTCGAAGTTCGTCAGGATTTGCTCCAAAACACTAAGTATGCCTTCCATTGTCATGATGTAATCTCATAGGAGATGTTATCCCCCCTCAAATGTAGTTTGCAGCAGAGAGAGGAATTTCTTCAGCGCAAAAGGCTGACTGGTTCGATACGTTAGATCGATGAAAAGGGGGGGTTAGGAAAGGTATAGGCTGCTCCAAGGCCTCTGTAACGCACCTTCCCTTATCAGGTCTGCATGTTCTTGTTGGGCAGAGAGAGTTAGATTGATCTGATCCCTGAGTTGTAATGATCACAGATCCCTTAGGAAAAGTCAGATCGGCAGGTCTCAGAGAGAATAATCAGCCGTTTATAACCACAACAAGGTGGAGCACTACTTAACAGCAGCCATCTTATTCGGTGGTCGGACACGCCCCCAAGCCCTGTGAAGTTTTTGATACACAAGTGTCCAAAAAAACCACACTCTCCTCACTCCACACCAGTTTGAATTTAATCTTAGTTGTAGCAGAATTCAAATCATTAATAAATTTCTCCAGGGTTCCAATGTCGCCCAACCACACACCAAAGATGTCATCTATATAGCGCCACCAAGTGGCGCCATATAGTAAAAATAATGGATGATTATAAACAAAATATTCCTCAAAGGTATTCATATAGATATTTGCGTATGTAGGGGTGACATTGGAACCCATGGCAGTCCCTTGGAGTTGTAGGTAATAGTCATCACCAAACAAAAAGTAATTGCAACTTAGTACAATCCTCAATAATTGGATCAAAAATTCCTGCTGTAATGGTGAAACCCTTGAATCTTGACTCAAAACCTTGGTGACTGCACCAATACCAGCCTCATGAGAGATAGAGGTATACAAAGATGCTACATCCAGACTAAAAAGTATGCCCCTGTTCCCATCAATAGACAGGTTCTGCAGTTTAACTATAAAATCACTTGTATCCTGAATATAGGAATTAGATAATACAAGGGGTCTCAAAGCCCTATCCAAAAAAATTGAAACTTTAGATAAAATAGAGCCCATTCCAGCTACAATGGGGCGTCCAGGGGGGGAAGTTAAACAGATGTACTTTAGGGAGTGTGTATAAAACAGGAGTAACCGCCTCTGATTCCAAAAGAAACTTTGCAATATCTTTTTCTATTACCCCATTTTTTTATAGCAATATTAACACATCCCTCAATCTCTTTTTGGATGTTAAATACAGGGTTTGTGGGCAATCTTTTATACACATCAGTATCTGATAACTGTGCTTTGATTTCATTCACATAAAATTCCTTGTCCATAAGTACAAAGAATTTTATGTGAATGAAATCAAAGCACAATTATCAGATACTGATGTGTATAAAAGATTGCCCACAAACCCTGTATTTAACATCCAAAAAGAGATTGAGGGATGTGTTAATATTGCTATAAAAAATGGGGTAATAGAAAAAGATATTGCAAAGTTTCTTTTGGAATCAGAGGCGGTTACTCCTGTTTTATACACACTCCCTAAAGTACATAAGTGTTTAACTTCCCCCCCTGGACGCCCCATTGTAGCTGGAATGGGCTCTATTTTATCTAAAGTTTCAATTTTTTTGGATAGGGCTTTGAGACCCCTTGTATTATCTAATTCCAATATTCAGGATACAAGTGATTTTATAGTTAAACTGCAGAACCTGTCTATTGATGGGAACAGGGGCATACTTTTTAGTCTGGATGTAGCATCTTTGTATACCTCTATCTCTCATGAGGCTGGTATTGGTGCAGTCACCAAGGTTTTGAGTCAAGATTCAAGGTTTTCACCATTACAGCAGGAATTTTTGATCCAATTATTGAGGATTGTACTAAGTTGCAATTACTTTTTGTTTGGTGATGACTATTACCTACAACTCCAAGGGACTGCCATAGGTTCCAATGTCGCCCCTACATACGCAAATATCTATATGAATACCTTTGAGGAATATTTTGTTTATAATCATCCATTATTTTTACTATATGGCGCCACTTGGTGGCGCTATATAGATGACATCTTTGGTGTGTGGTTGGGCGACATTGGAACCCTGGAGAAATTTATTAATGATTTGAATTCTGCTACAACTAAGATTAAATTCAAACTGGTGTGGAGTGAGGAGAGTGTGGTTTTTTTGGACACTCGTGTATCAAAAACTTCACAGGGCTTATCTGTGGATTTGTATAAGAAAGAAACGGATTGTAATACCCTCCTCCACTATACCAGTGCCCACCCTCCATCTCTTCTTAAATCTTTACCTAGAAGCCAATTCCTTTGGGTTAGACATATTGTGTCAGATGATAATTTGGCTGAAATAAGATTGAGAGAGATGGAGGATCGGTTCTTAGCAAGGGGTTATCCTAGGGATCTGATTGAAACAGAACTAAGGTATGCTCTTGCCACATCTAGACAGTCCCTTTTAATTAAGAGGAATAATGAGAAAAGGGAGGAGAAAAAAAGAGAAAGAAAAATCTGACAGATTGGTTTTTATTAGCCAATATTCTCCTTTAAGTCTAAAAGTTCAGAAAATTTTACTTAAACATTGGCATGTGTTGCAGATTTGTGAATCTGATGTTTTTGGAGTTTTCTAAACCTTTTATGCCTGCCTATAAAAGAGGTAGAAATTTTAAAGATTCACTAGTTAGAGCGGATATTAGCCCCCTTAAAAAGAGGGGGGTTCAAAGTTATATAGGCAAGAAAAATTGGGGGAATTTCCCATGCCTTGGTTGCTCTAACTGCAACAGTATGATTAAAGGCCCCACCTTTAGCCATCCTAGGACTGGACATATATTTTATATTAAGGATTATTTTACATGCAACACAGAATATGTGGTTTATTTGATTAAGTGTCCTTGTGGATTGGGGTACGTTGGAGAGACCACCCGTAGTGTCCGTGAACGTATGGTTCAACATAAAAGCAGTATTAGGACTAAGAAACTAGATGCCCCTGTAGCGTGTCATTTTTTGTCTGCTGGACACAACCTTAATCAGTTAAGGTTTCAAGTGATAGAGCATGTGCCTATACCTAGAAGGGGTGGGAATAGGGCAAAAATCCTCAAGAGTAGAGAAATGTTCTGGATTAATAAATTGGGGACATTACACCCTAATGGGATGAATAGGGATTTTGATCTATCTGTATGCCTTTAATTTATGTCTGATTAGGTATAATGTTATTTAATTCTTTAATTCTTTTCTTCTTTCTTTTTCTTTTGTTACAGATGACTGTGGATTTTGTTCTGCTTTTTTGCTTGTTATATATATATATATATATATATATATATACACTACTGTATTCCAACTTATATGAAATTGGTGTGTTTCACCTTAGAGATTACTGCAAAATATAACTTAGCTTGCATTTACCTGTGTACCTAGATTAGGATGTAAGGGGTTAATTTAAAATGTGCAGCTTTACAGGTGTGTGGGTGGGGCTTAGATGGTATTTAAGGATGATTTTGTGTAGAGTTTAGCCATACATGACTAAGGACTGTGTCCGAAACGTTGTTGTTTGATTTTGGTCTGGCTACTCCTCAAGCTGAATAAAGCATCTTGAAGAAAGATTTTGGTGGTGCTGCTTCACTTTTGTTTATGCTATATTGTTGGGTTCTGGCAGGAACCTGGACGCTGGCACACCTGACACATTCCCTGTGCTGGACATTTGATTGAGTCATATTTTACAAGGAAGAAGGAAATTGTGCATGACTCAGGCTATCTGTTATGGGGGTCACGAGTGATAATTCCGACTTTACTGCAAACATTAGCATTAAAGTTACTACACAGCTCACATCAGGGTGTAGTAAAAAGGAAGCAAAGAGCATGAAAATATTTTTGGTGGCCTAAATTGGATACAGATATTGCTTCTTATGTAGCTGCTTGCAATGCAAGTGCACAGACACAGCGGAATCCCAGCAGGGACACCTCAAAAACTTGGCCATGGCCAAATGAACCTTAGACAAGAATCCATGTTGATTTTGCAGGGCCAGTGGAAGGACAAATGTATTCGGTGGCTGTGGATGCTCATTCCAAGTGGCCAGAAGTAGTTCAAATGTCAAGTACTACAACACAACAAACCATTGTCGTTCTTTCCAGTATGTTTGCAAGATTTGGACTGACACAAACTTTAGTCTCAGACAATGGTCCACAGTTCATATCACATGAATTTGAAACATTTCTAGCTACAAATAACATCAAACACTGTAAGACAGCTCCATATTTTCCAGCCTCTAATGGACAGGCTGAAAGATTTGTACAAACTTTAAAACACCACTTAGCTGTCTCTCACAAATCAAAATTTAATCCAAACTCCCTTTCTAACTTTTTGTTTAACTATCGAAACACTCCACATGCCACTACTGGGCTATCACCTGCAATGTTAATGTTTGGAAGACGCCTGAGAACTCCACTGGATAAAGTTAGACCAAACCATTCCAAACAAGAGTTGAACACTTCTAGTGTTTCGGAAATTGTTCTTTATGACAGAGTATGGGTTAGAAACTACCGTGGCCAGAATAATTGGATTCCAGCTGTCCTAATACAAGGCATGGGCAACAGAATGTTTAAAGTTCAACTACAAGCTGGTAATAAAGTTTCCTGCCATGTAGAACAAATGAGACATAGATCTCAACCAGCTACACAAATATCCAATGATTCAGATGGTGAGGATATCTGGCATGGAGTGTGGTGCCCACCTGAGTCTTCTGAGGATGAAAACAGATCAACCTCAGAATGATTATGTCCAACAACAAAATATCACAGGTGATCAACAACCATTGGATACTCCTCCACAGACAATTTCTCCTGAACCAAATACTCTACACCTTCTAGATGGCAATGTGAGGATTCAGTGAGAGATTATTCAGCAAGGAATGACCTAATCCGAAGGCGGACTTATTGCAGAAAACATAACTGTGACTAAAATCTAGGCTGTGACCTAGGTATTGTGCACATAGACTATAGCGATAAACTGTTCTAAGTGTATGGTTTAGTGATAAACATGTATGTCTATTACTTGGTGTATGTTACAATATTATGCACTGTCTGTTCTTTATTTTTATTTTTTTTATAAAAAAATTATTTTATTTTTTTGAGAAAAAAGGGGATGTTAAGATTACTGCAGTTTTTACTGTATCTTTGCACTAACCTTGTCTCATCATTATATGTTAGAAGTGCTGCAGCTTTAAGCTCAGCTCACCACACCCTCTGGGTGTGTCTAAGTCTCTGTGACATCATCAGAAGCCATGTTAGTTTTTACTGAGGAACCTGTTAGTGAAGAAGCCATGTGGTTGTAGCTGAATAAAAGTTTGTCTAAAGTACCTACTGCAGCATCTCCATGATATGTGCAAGACACATCTGATACAAGGTAATAGCACACAACTGAATGTTCTAATCCTGACTACACAGAGAATATAACAGATTCATCCAGACCACTATCGGTTTCTGCTATTCTCTTTTCTAGACAAGCATTACCAATTTGTCGCTCTTCCATTTGGCCTAGTGACAGCTCCAAGAATTTTTTTAAAAAAAAGTAAAAAAGTAATCAGAGAACAGGGTATTGCGGTGTTTCCTTATTTGGACGATATCTTGGTACTAGCTCAGTCTTTACATTTTGCCGAATCTCACACAAATCAACTAGTGTTGTTTCTTCAAAGACATGGTTGGAGGATCAATTTACCAAAAAGTTCTTTGATTCCTCAGACAAGGGTCACCTTTTTAGGTTTCCAGATAGATTCAGTGTCCATGACTCTGTCTCTAACAGAAAAGAGATGAATGAAATTGGTTTCAGCTTGTCAGAACCTTCAGTCTCAATCATCACCTTCAGTGGCTATGTGCATGGGCGTTTTAGGACTCATGACTGTAGCATTGAACGCGATCCCCTTTGCTCGTTTTCATATGAGACCTCTCCAGCTTTGTATGCTGAATCAATGGTGCAGGGATTATACGAAGATATCACAATTAAAATCCTTAAATCCCAATGTTCAACTTTCTCTGACTTGGTGGTTAGATCACCACCGTATAATTTAAGGGGCCTTTTTTGTTCGTCCAACTTGGACTGTAATCACAACAGATGCAAGTCTTTCAGGGTTGGGGAGCTGTCTGGGGATCTCTGACAGCACAAGGGTTTTGGAAACCTCAAGAGGCGAGGTTACCAATCAATATTTTAGAACTCCGTGCTATTTTCAGGGCTCTTCAGGTTTGGTCTCTGTTGAAGAGAGAACCGTTCATTTGTTTTCAGACAGACAATATCACAACTGTGGCATATGTCAATCATCAGGGTTGGACTCGCAGTCCCCTAGCTATGAAAGAAGTATCTTGGATACTTGCTTGGGCGGAATCAAGCTCTTGTCTAATTTCTGCGGTACATATCCCTGGTTTAGACAATTGAGAAGCGGATTATCTCAGTCGTCAGACTTTACATCCGGGGGAGTGGTCGCTCCATCAAGATATGTTTTTTCAGATTGTTCAGATGTGGGGTCTTTCAGAAATAGATCTAATTGCTTCCCATCTAAACAAGAAACTTCCCAGGTACCTTTCCAAGTCCAGGGATCCTCAGGCGGAGTTGGTGGATGCGTTAGCAGTTCCTTGGTTTTACCAACCTGCTTATATCTTTCTGCCTCTAGTTCTTCTTCCAAGAGTGATCCCCAAGATCATCATGGAACATTAATTTGTGTTTCTGGTAGCACCAGCATGGCCTCACAGGTTCTGGTATGCGGACCTTGTCTGGATATCCAGTTGTCAACCTTGGCCACTTCCTTTAAGACCAGACCTTCTGTCTCAAGGACCGTTTTTCCATCAGGATCTCAAATCGTTAAATTTGAAGGTATGGAAATTGAACGTTTAGTCACAGAGGTTTCTCTGACTCAGTGATTGATACTATGTTATGGGCTCGTAAATCTGTTTCTAGGAAGCTTTATTATCAAGTTGGGAAGACTTATATTTCATATAGATAAAGGGGAATCAGTTGATGTGATATACTTAGATTTTGCAAAGGCGTTTGATACAGTGCCACATGAGAGATTAATGCACAAAATTAAGGGACTGGGAATAGCTAAAAATGTTAGTTTGTGGATAAATAACTGGATTAAAGATAGGGAGCAACGAGTAGTAGTAAATGGATCATACTCAGATTGGACAAAGGTAATCAGTGGAGTACCCTAGGGATCAGTGCTGGGCCCTATTCTTTTTAATATTTTTATAAATAACTTGGAGCTAGGATTAAATAGCGACATCTCTATTTTTGCAGATGATACTAAGTTAAGTAAGGTCATTAGGTCAGAGCAGGATGAACTTTCATTACAAAGGGACCTGCAAAAATTAGAAGTATTGGCAGGTAAATGGAAAATGAGATTTAATACAGGAAAATGCAAGGTTCTACATTTTGGAAGCAAAAATAAGCAGGCAACCTATTATTTAAATGGGACAAGACTTAGCCAAACGCAGGAGGAAAGGGATTTGGGAGTAGTAACATAGTATCAATCACTGAGTCAGAGAAACCTCTATGACTAAGCGTCCTGGGAAGTTTCTTGTTTAGATGGGAAGCGGATTATCTCAGCCGTCAGACTTTACATCCGGGGGAGTGGTCGCTCCATCAAGATATGTTTTTTCAGATTGTTCAGATGTGGGGTCTTTCAGAAATAGATCTAATGGCTTCCCATCTAAACAAGAAACTTCCCAAGTACCTTTCCAAGTCCAGGGATCCTCAGGCGGAGTTAGTGGATGCGTTAGCAGTTCCTTGGTTTTACCAACCTGCTTATATCTTTCTGCCTCTAGTTCTTCTTCCAAGAGTGATCCCCAAGATCATCATGGAACATTAATTTGTGTTTCTGGTAGCACCAGCATGGCCTCACAGGTTCTGGTATGCGGACCTTGTCTGGATATCCAGTTGTCAACCTTGGCCACTTCCTTTAAGACCAGACCTTCTGTCTCAAGGACCGTTTTTCCATCAGGATCTCAAATCGTTAAATTTGAAGGTATGGAAATTGAACGCTTAGTCACAGAGGTTTCTCTGACTCAGTGATTGATACTATGTTATGGGCTCGTAAATCTGTTTCTAGGAAGCTTTATTATCAAGTTTGGAAGACTTATATTTCATATAGCTAAAGGGGAATCAGTTGATGTGATATACTTAGATTTTGCAAAGGCGTTTGATACAGTGCCATATAAGAGATTAATGCACAAAATTAAGGGACTGGGAATAGCTGAAAATGTTAGTTAGGCTTTTGTGAAGGTGCAGCTCCAAATCCAGATTCTCTGGTAGGGGGCATGTTAAGTCTTTTTCAGGAGGCATGGTCTCGGAATGTTTCAGATCCTTGGGCTCTGAATATAAATTTCTGAAGATTATCGTATAGGTTTCAGGGTAAGGCCACCCAGAGGAAGGTTTCTTTTGTCATATGTCCCAAAAAATCCTTTGAAAGGTTTTTCTTCAATTAGTTCTGGATCTATAATCCATGGGAGTAATAGTTCCATTCCCTCCAAGAAGGAGGGAATGTTCAGACCAGTTTTTGATCTAAAGTCTCTGAACAAGTTTGTCAGAGTTCCAACTTTCAAAATGGAGACTATTCAGGCTATTCTGCCTTTCATTCAGCAATACAGTTTGTCTACAATAGATTTCAAGAAAAAGCACAATTGGGCAAAAAGAAGCTACTCCCTGGTCTCCCTAAAGGTGATGGGGGAATCAGACGTGGACTCCTTGCCCAATGTGCTTATAGGGATATGGCTGCACCTCACTGACAAGGCCCAAAGGAGGCCAAAATGATCATCTGGGGTTGCAGCTTCCCTTCTTCCATGGAAAATTGCCTGCTATTTTGGGACTGGACTGACCTTGCTAGGTGGGATCAGACAGATATACTTCAGGAAAGTTTCCCTCTGTGAAAAGCACAATTCGGGAAAAAGAAGCTACTCGCAGGTGGTAACCAGGCCATAGAACAAGCCATTGAGAAAGCTCCTGGCAGACTGCTTCTCTTTCTGTTTGTATTATGACCCTGGGGAAACCAAATGTGGACTCCTTTCCCAATGTGCTTAGAGGGATATGGCTGCACCTTACTGATGAGGTCCAAAGGTGGCTGAAAATAATGTATTGGGTTGCTATTTCCCTTGTTCAGAGGAGAATTGCTTGGTATTTCAGGGCTGGACTGATCTTGCTAGGCGGGATTGGACTGATGTATTTTAGGAAAATTCTTTCAAGATGGTTTGGATAAAGGTTTATCCAACAGTTCTTTCAAAGGTTGTGTCCTTTGATAATCTAAGCAGGGAAATTGTTGCTATAGGTAAGACTAACTACCATAGAGGTGTGAGGGGTTGTGTAGAGCCTGAGACTCCTCCTCCTCTGTTACAGAGTCTTACCCACCTAAGGTGCAATAGTCCTATTATCCCAAACAAGCCACACATAAATGCAAGCACCATGTGTTCCACACAATGCAGGGTGATCACACAGAAGGAATGCTGACAGGCATGCATTTAGTGTATTTTAGGAAGTGTTACTGTCCATTACTAGAGGATCTCATTATCCCTCTAGTGCTGAGACTGAACTCCAGTTCCTCCCACCAGCAGCAGCGTTTACTGAACCATTTCTGTTCTCTGTCCAGGGGGAACTTAGTTCCACTTGCAAAAATAGTGCAGGAACTCCATTCCCACGCGTCACAGCTCGACTTGACCCCTGCATTAGTGGTCTAATGTGATAGAGTTAAAATTGTTATATTATTTCAGATGCAACAAATATATGGCTTTAATATATAAAAGTAATGTTACAGTCATAAACTTACATTAAACACCTGATTTTTTTTTTGTCTCTATTTCCCCAATTAACCAACTAGACTATAAATGTGTGGTCAGGGATCCGACAACTGTATGAGTTTGTCAGGGTCTATTTTGTTTTGCTCCCACAAGATATCTGCCAAACACCTGTATAATAGTATAGATCACTGGTTTTCAAACCTGTCCTCAGGCCTCCCCAACAGGCCAGGTTTTTCGGGATTACCTTGGATGAGAGCAGGTAAAATAACTATGTTTACTAATCAGCTGATTGTTTCACCTGTGCTCTAGTTCAGATATCCTTAAAATGTACCCTTCTGGGAGGCCTGAGGACAGGTTTGAAAACCAGTGGTATAGATCGATGCAATAAATTATAAATACAAAGAATAAGTGTACCAGCCTGATCCTGTGAGTCAGCCTGTACCTTTCCATCCCAATTACCCTCCAGCACTGCAAATGTTAATGGTGTTCCCCAGCTAGCTCCTTTCCTTCACAATTAGTTTCCAGCAGTGCACAGGTTATTTTTGTACCTCGGTTAGAGCCTTGCCATCCCAATTACTCCAGTATTGCACAGGCTAATAACTATCTTCCCCAGCTAACTTCTTGCTTTCCCAGTAGCCTTCCATCACTGTCACAGGTGAACTGCCTGTGCCAGCCTGCATCTTGCTAATCCATTAACCTATCCAGTTTGATCACTTACCTTATGATAAGCGCCAGGCAGCAGATATCCACCCAGCCACGCTCTGTAAGGAGCACAATACTCTGCCTACCAAAATTCCACCTCTCTGTATTAAGCACAGGAAGTCAGTTTCAATGGCAGTTGTGTTTTCTTTACTCCAACATGATGGTTTGGGAGAAAACAGAGATAGATGTCCAAATATGGAAGCCAGGAGATATAAAAAATGTTTAAGTATTAACGGGAGAACCTGGGAAATGCGGGAGGGTTGGCAACCCTAGCACCATCACTCATTGATAACTCTGTATAACTCCTAAACTCAGTCCTGTTTCTAACCCCTCTCCTGTTGAAGAGATGTATAGCTTCTGATAGGGTCTAGACTATTACATTAAAATAAGAATAGAAACGGGAAATGTGGAAAAATCCTATCTGCTTATATCTAGTATTAAATTATATATCAACTTCACTCATTCACAAACTTCCCAAGCACAGGACTTGGTAAAATAACTTAAAAAAAAAGCCTTAATTTATTAAGCATTTTTTATGCAAAGTAAATTCATAATAGAAATACACTCAGAAACCCCCCTTAATGTTTTAACAAACAAGGGGAAAGTATCAAGTATTATTGATGAATTTTCTTAGGAACTGAAGTAGGTTTTGAGTTTGGGCAACTGGAATATCCTTGTCCTAGTGGGTTTCTGAACCTGCTTTTCTGCTAGAGCAGAACTGCTAGAATATAAGCTTTCTGAAACATAATGAAGTTAACCCTATACATTGGTATATTACATCAGTCTTGCATGTTATATAGATCATGCACTGAAGCCCATCACTGATATCACTAGAATTAAGACATATACCATCTAATTGCCAAGGTGTTTTCCAGAGTAGTACTGGACAGCCTAGATAAGCACAGGGTAAAATGCTGGATTTTGCATTTCTAAGTAAATGTAACCAGAAAAATAGTAATCTCTAAGAGAACGTTCCTATGAGAATTCCCCCAAAGAGACATCTCAAGTGAATAGTTGTGCCTGGCTGGCAGGTTTATACAAGACCATAGGCAGGACCCCAGGCTGTGTTAAGCATGTTTTGAATAACTAAAGAAAAAGTTCCAGCCCAGCTGACCAAAATAGGTACAAATTGAACTGATGATAGTATATAGGAAGGGAAGACACCATTCAGATGTCAGGGAAAAGGTTCTACTTACTCCAGAAGGCCAAGCGAGTATATTTTCATCACTAGTTAAAATGATGGTAATTTCAGACTTTAAAGAAAGTTGCAATGAAAAATATATTAGTTAAAGCAAAACCGCATAATTATTTAAATTAAAAAAAAAAAAACATAATTTATGCTTACCTGATAAATTCCTTTCTTCTGTAGTGTGATCAGTCCACGGGTCATCATTACTTCTGGGATATTAACTCCTCCCCAACAGGAAGTGCAAGAGGATTCACCCAGCAGAGCTGCATATAGCTCCTCCCCTCTACGTCACTCCCAGTCATTCGACCAAGGACCAACGAGAAAGGAAAAGCCAAGGGTGAAGTGGTGACTGGAGTATAAATTAAAAAATATTTACCTGCCTTAAAACAGGGCGGGCCGTGGACTGATCACACTACAGAAGAAAGGAATTTATCAGGTAAGCATAAATTATGTTTTCTTCTGTTAAGTGTGATCAGTCCACGGGTCATCATTACTTCTGGGATACCAATACCAAAGCAAAAGTACACGGATGACGGGAGGGATATGCAGGCTCTTTATACAGAAGGAACCACTGCCTGAAGAACCTTTCTCCCAAAAATAGCCTCCGATGAAGCAAAAGTGTCAAATTTGTAAAATTTGGAAAAAGTATGAAGCGAAGACCAAGTTGCAGCCTTGCAAATCTGTTCAACAGAGGCCTCATTCTTAAAGGCCCAAGTAGAAGCCACAGCTCTAGTGGAATGAGCTGTAATCCTTTCAGGAGGCTGCTGTCCAGCAGTCTCGTAAGCTAAACGAATTATGCTACGAAGCCAAAAAGAAAGAGAGGTAGCAGAAGCTTTTTGACCTCTCCTCTGCCCAGAGTAAACGACAAACAGAGAAGACGTTTGTCGAAATTCCTTAGTATAATCACCATAGCCCTCTCACACCTCCTATCTAGTCGTTGGGTGCAAGAGAATGACTGGGAGTGACGTAGAGGGGAGGAGCTATATGCAGCTCTGCTGGGTGAATCCTCTTGCACTTCCTGTTGGGGAGGAGTTAATATCCCAGAAGTAATGATGACCCGTGGACTGATCACACTTAACAGAAGAAAAAGTGTGTAAATATTTTATAATACAAGATTTTTAATCCTACTTGATATATTCTGTTCCTCCGCCCCCTTTCATTTCCTCTTTTAGCTGGGATGTGACAGAGAGCAGTTACTCTCTATTTAGGCCTTGAAAAAGCCGGCTGTGACCGGTGAAATGTGGGTTGGATTGGAAATTTGTACTCTGACCTCACAAGGAGGGCCGGGACTTTGATTTGGAACACAGTAGATCTCACCGCAGACACGGTTGAAACTAGCAGTCTAGAGTGCGATTTACATTTTATGTCTTTTTGTACACGACTGACCTGTGAGTTATATTAAATGTTTTTTTACTTACCTTGATGTTCCCTGGTCCATCTTTACTAGAAAGATTAATACATGGGCGATTTTACTTAGAGCTAAGTCATAGCTCTTTGAAGTGTGAGTACAACACATTCCAGTTATCAGCAGTTTTTTTACTGCTAGACTTCACTATTTGCTTTTTTCCTTTCTTTTAGGACTAACTTTATTGTAAGATCCTGGGACATTATATCCTTATACAGTGCTGAATCACTTTTTTACTTTTTGTTATTTCAGTTTTGTTTCACACATTCTTATTTTTACTTTCTCTATAGGCTTCCTAAGGGTTTTCAAAGGACTGGACTTCAAGAGTGTCATATGACATACACGGTTTTGGATGTTCATTGGAATGGTCATGAAGAAGAAAAAAAAAAGTTCATCACAGTGGACCGGCATAACATTGACTATAGGCACAGATTTAATACTTTTCACAGATTTGCACAGACCTACAGGGGGTGCAGAGTTCACAACTGCGACTGGGCCAATGAGTGTGGGGGACCAGCTTAGGGGTACCTCCTTTTTTTCTGTGTTAAATGTAAAAAAAAAAAAAAAAAAAAGATGTATCAAATTCACTTTTTTTTTTTTGGGGGGGGGGCCTTCTTAGATTCTTGCACCTGGGCCCTGTGGTTTCTAGTTATGCCTCTGGGCATTTGATTGGCTAAAGTTTACCATTACTTTAATGTGGATCCATGAAAGGATAAGGAAAACAATATTCATGCCCACAAACTCAGTCAGGGCCGCCACTAGAAATTTTGGGGCCCCTTACTTAACCATTGATCAGGGCCCCCTCCCCCCTTTGGCGTGCAATTTTAGACCAAGTGACTAAAACGTATATGCACTTTATTCTTAAGTGTAGTCAAACTTGGAAATTTTGAAACAGTAGTAACACACAGAGAAACACACACATAAGGATTCACATATAGACACTCTAGCAGACACGCAAAGAAACACACAAACACACTCAGACACTCAGCACTTGTTTACATTGACCTGACAAGTAATGAGGTAGACTAGAGTTTAGAGATTTTTCAAGACAAAATATGAGTTCTGATTATCTTTTAGTCAAGGAAGATGACAACTATATGATGACAACAGCATGCAGTTGCTGAAAGGAAGGGCCCTGAACTGCCTAAAGAATAATTTTAAGATTAAGTGGTGGATTGGTGACTTCCGGAAAGGTCTTAGACAATGGACACACAAACATGCACATATACATAAGGAAACACCCACAGAGAAAGCCTCAGAGACATACACACTCACAGACACCCATAAAAAAACACACAAAGACATACACACACACACACACACACACCCACCCACCCACCCACAGAAAACACACAGACATACATACACACACCCTCACTGAGACATCCACATAAAACACACAGACATACACATGACACACACTCACAGAGACATCCACAGAAAACGCACAAAGGCATACACACACAGAGACATCCACATAAAATGTACAAAGACATAGACATACACACAAAGAGACACCCACAGACATCAACAGAAAACACACAAAGACATACACACACACCTTCCCAGAGACACCCACAGAAACACTCACAGGAGTTAAAATGCCTGAACATTGCCATCCCTTAAATCAACAGTTTGTGACATGCATGATAAAGAAATTAAGAGATCACTTTTTAAAGAATCATATTTGTAAATGTGCAAACAAAAATACTTCTGTGAATTCAAAATTGTACATTAATGATCTGTCAGAATAGGTAGATGAAGAAAAGTACTTTTGAAAGGTTGACATGTGTTTGGGGTTTTTTTTCCCCCCTCATTTTCCCCAAACAAAAGCATCACTTCCCAAATGTTCCCATCCGTCAGCTGTACTTATGGATTTTGAAAATGCTGTACCCTATATGGTCTTGGTGGAAGCTGTGGTATTTAGTCTCATACCATTAGATCTGGTTAAATGCAGGATTTAGGCTTGTTTCTATGTATTTCAAAATTAAGTCAGCTGTAGTGTAAACTGAACAGTGTTAAGTTAACCTGTCACATTTCAAACACTGGGCAATCTTCCAGATTCCGTGACATTTATATGTGAGGAGAGTGCAGCCTTTATTTCATATCCCTGCCATCGATACCATTGAATAACAGCTTCAACCACTGACCTTAAGTTGGACCATCTGCCAATAATGGACAGTTACGCATAGAGACCTATGCTGGTTAACATTTTAGTATTAGTGTTCATAATATTATCATACATTTCACTTTTTCAGGTTGTATATCACATCCTGACATATTTATACTAGAATATATCAGTCATATTTTAATATATACCTATTATATTTGACTTAATAGTGCCCCCCCATTGGGAATTGGTCAGTGCTGACTTCTTTGTCACTTAGTGATCAGTAGCGCCCCCTATCAAGAGTTAGGCAGTGTTGACTTCTTTGTTACTGGGCAATCTTAGCCTGAGAGTATAACATTTTATGCAGATGTAAAAATTTTAGATAAAATGCCTCCTGACATCTGGACAGTCCTTGCATTAATGGACAGTAAACTAGAATGTAATAAAAAAAAAAAGCATTGTCAAATAATCATAAATACACTGCTGCATATTTCTAAAAAAATAATAATCAGTGTGGAAGTTTTATGATGGGGCCAGGGGTCCATAAAAACACATTTAAGTTACAATCCAAAATTGCACAAAGAAATAAACACACTAAGTCCTACCTCCTCTGAAAAATGAAAGTGATCTGTCGTCTGACTTAGGCACACACTGTACAAACTGAAGTGCCAAGTCTGTCTCACACTGTGCATAATGGTTTAGTGCACACTCAGAAATCCCCTCAAATGATAATGCTTTAATCCTTCTAATGACATTTCCTGTGTCATTTTTAATAGGCTGATTAAGATTTATGCTCTTATAATATGCTTTACCTTCAAGGGCACCAGCACCTACTGAATAGACTACTTGACAAAATCTTCAGTTCTCTTTCTCGCACCAGACCCCTCCTCTGAATTTTTTAGCAAGGAGCTCCCATAAGACAGTGGCTGGAAATCAACACCTTTTTAAACAGTATGTGTGGCACATGTGTATATTGTTACAATCTGTTAATGCAGGTGCCAGCACTAAATAAGCCACCAAGCCACTCACAACCGCTAGTGCATTTAAACAGGCAGTGGTTGATTAGAACTGAAATGGGGTAATTCCAGTTCCAGTGACCAAAATGTAGGCCCCAACCACTTACTCATCATTATTAATTTTTTTTTCTGAAAGATAATTTTTATTGGTTTTCACACATTATTAGCATTACAACGTTTGACAGATTCTATTTGTGATACAATTCTGAGTTTACATAATGATATACATCTCCCCCCCACGAACTGGTGGAATTTTTAATTCTAGAGTCATTTGGGTTCCCACTGGGAATACCAGCATAGCGTGGATGGGGAGCTCTCAGTCCATTAGACTCACAGGGTTTTCCCTCTTACGTGATCTCTTACATAACGTTTGTAGTTTAGGAAATGTAGCTCTTTCCGAGGATAGGTTTTGCATATCTGTCTGACGTGGTTGATTAACCTTTCAAGCCCATATAGCTTTAATAGTGGTGTAAATAACAAACAAAAACACAAATTTTAAATAACTATACAAGTATTTAAACAGTTTAACAGTTCAACAAGTTCTGTCTGTGTTAGGTTGGCCTATGTGACTTATCCTATATGCAATCTAAAGGGTAGGATTTAGCAGATATCCCTTTTTGGGTCCCCATGGAAATATATTTGGTAAGGGGTGGTCTCCCAATTGCCCCTATGCCTTATCGTTTACAGCCGTCTGTGAGTGTTTGCATTTATACTGGAAACACTAACTATTCAAGTCAGTCGAGTTCACTATTTCTTCCCAGTAAAATTTCATATCTAGAAATGCATCTAATTGGTTTTTTCTATAGTAGCCATATTGCTCTAGTGGGAGTATGTCATTGGTTTTCGATATCCATTGCTGGACTGTGGGTGTCAGTGGTGACTTCCAATTTAATGCTATTAGTGACTTTGCACTATTCAAGCTTATCTGTATTAAGCTTTGGCGAATCCTGCATCTACAACTAGAAGGGTGATTTAATAATGCCGTTAATGGTGACAGAGTGAAATCTGTGCCTCCTAGTTTCTGTAGTATCTGTTCAACTCTCCCCCAAAAAAGTTTAATCTTGGGGCAGTGCCACCAAATGTGTGCCATGGTCCCTGTGTCCCCGCAGCCCCTTCAGCACAGCGCCGTGGATGAAGGGTAAATTCTATGTAGCCTATGTGATGTGAGATACCAACGCATCAGAATTTTAAAATTCATTTCAATTATTTTAGTGGAGGTAGATGACCTGCGGGTGTTGTTGAAGATTTTTTTCCAGGTTTCCTCGTCTATTTGTATATTTAAGTCTTGTTGCCAGTGTGTTGTGTATGTTGGGAGGTGTGTTTGCATGGCTATTTCTAGTGCTCTTTTCGCCATAGAAAGAGTACCCCTAATGGGGATGGCCGAAAGGCACAAGCTTTCGAAGGTAGTAGGTGGTCTGGTTAGATCCTGCTTGTTATGATTACTATGTATGTAATATGAAAGTTGTGTATATTTGAGCCAGGACGTAAAATCCCCCTGTAGAATATGTGACGTTTCCTGTCTAGGTTTCAGTACTCTCTTATCTAGGAAGTTAATAATTGGTATTGAATCAGGAAGCTCCCATGTAACTAACTCCCTGTAAAGGTTCATATCCTCCTGTTAGTTCCATGTTAGACGAAATTGGTGTAAGAGGGGATTGGGATGAGGATAGTTTTGGGTATTTTTGGATTAGGTAGTCCCATACCTCCAATATATGTTTGTAAAGCAATGATGTGTGGCAGATTGCAGGTCTGAGGCACTTGGCCATCCAGCAAATGGCGCCAGGTTTTGGGGCCCTAAGAATCTGGGAGTCCAATGAAACCCAGGCTTTTACATCTTTTTTCATATGCCAATCTAGTATATGTTGGAGGGCTATTGAGTGATAGTAAGTTTCTAGTTTCGGGACCCCCAGTCCACCCTCCCTCACCGCTCTATGTAGAGTGGTCGCATTGACACGCGGTTTTATCTTGCCCCAAATAAATGAGTGGATGAGTTTTTGTAGCTGTGGTAGATATTGCTTAGGTAAGGTGACTGGGATTGCTTGTAAAGTATAAAGGATCTTAGGGAGAATTGTCATTCATCATTATTAATTTTTATAATTTAATTAATATCAATGAAACACACACACAATTGTTTTCTTAATAATTGTTTATTTAGTGAACATTGTACTGTTAAACAACTTTCATCATATGTAAATGTACAGATATTAGGTGCTTAGCACTAGAAGCAACAATTAGGGTGCATTTTATATGCACAATAATTGGTTCTTTGTTCACAATGAATTTAAGAGTGCTACATAAGTCAAAGTATAGTTGTTGCTTGATATTAATGGACATAATACCACAAAAAGAAGATAAAAATTTGTAAGAACATATTAATGCACAAATGCTTGCCTCTTACAACGCCATCAAATACATGGTTAATGTGCGTAACAGGACATGGGTGGTAATTTGCGGCTCCATATACAGTTGTATGCAAAAAGTTTAGGCACCCCTGACAATTTCCATTTATAAATAATTGGGTGTTTAGAACAACAATTTAATTTTGATCTATCAAATAACTGAAGGACACAGTAATATTTCAGTAGTGAAATTAGGTTAATTGTATTAATAGAAAATGTGCAATATGCATCAAAATGAAATTAGACAGGTGCATAATTTGGGCACCCTTGTCATTTTGTTGATTTGAATACCTGCAACTACCTAGAACTGATTAATTGGAACACACAATTGGTTTGGTGAGCCCATTAAGCATTGAACTTCATAGACAAGTGCATCCAATCATGAGAAAAGGTATTTAAAGTGACAAATTGCAAGTTGTTGTTCTCTTTGACTCTCCTCTGAAGAGTGGCAACATGGGGGCCTCAAAACAAAACTCAAATGACCTGAAAACAAATATTGTTCAACATTATGGTTGAGGGGAAGGCTACAAAAAGCTATCACAGAGATTTAAGCTGTCAGTGTCCACTGTGAGGAAATGGAAGACCACAGGCACAGTTTTTGTTAAGGCCAGAAGTGACAGGCCAAGTAAAATATCAGAGAGGCAAAGGATGGTGAGAACGGTCAAAAACAGCCCACAGACCACCTCCAAACACCTACAACATCATCTTGCTGCAGATAGTGTCACTGTGAATTGTTCAAAAATTCAGCGCACTTTGCACAAGGAGAAGCAATATGGGAGAGGGATGCGGAAGAAGCCTTTTCTGCACACATGCCACAAACCGAGTCACTTGAGGTATGCAAACGCACTTTTGGACAAGCCAGCTTCATTTTGGAAGAAGGTGCTGTGGACTGATGAAACAAAGATTAAGTTATTTGTTCATAACAAGGGACGTTATGCCTGGCGGCAAAAGAACACAGCGTTCCAAGACAAACACTTGCTACTCTCAGTAAAATTTGGTGGATGTTCATGCTGTGGGGCTGTGTGACCAGTGCCGGTACTGGGAATCTTGTTAAAGTTTTGGGTTGCATGGCGGCAAAAGAACACAGCGTTCCAAGACTAACACTTGCTACTCACAGTAAAATTTGGTGGATGTTCATGCTGTGGGGCTGTGTGGCCAGTGCCGGTACTGGGAATCTTGCTAAAGTTTTGGGTTGCATGGATTCCACTCAATATCAGCAGATACTTGAGAATAATGTTGAGGAATCAGTCACAAAGTTGAAGTTACGCCGGGGCTGGATATTTCAACAAGACAATGACCCAAAACACTGTTCAAAATCTACTCTGGCATTTATGCAGAGGAACAAGTACAATGTTCTGGAATGGCCATCCCAGTCCCCAGACCTGAATATCATTGAAAATCTGTGGGGTGATTTGAAATGGGCAGTCCATGCTCGGCAATCATCAAACCTAACTGAACTGGAGATGTTTTTCAAGGAGGAATGGTCCAAAATACCTTCATCCAGACACTCATTACAGGCTATAGGAAGCGTCTAGAGGCTGTTATTTCTGCTAAAGGAGGCTCTACTAAATAAAGATGCAATATTTCTGTTGTGGTGCCCAAATTTATGTACTGTCTAATTTCATTTTGATGCATATTGCACATGTTCTGTTAATCCAATAAATCTCATTTCACTACTGAAATACTACTGTGTCCTTCAGTTATTTGATAGATCAAAATGAAATTGCTGATCCAAACACCCAATTATTTATAAATGAAAATCATGGAAATTGTCAGGGGTGCCTAAACTTTTGCATACGATTTTACCTCCCCTGAAAGGCCTGTTAAAGACTGAAAAGGTTTAATTTTATATGTTATATATGTGAGCACCATATTTATTGGAACATCTTCTATGGTACAGATATAACCATAGAAGATGTTCCAATAAATATGGATTGCTGTAATATGGTCCTGTGGATATTGTTTATGGAAGTTTGAAGGGATTTGCTGTCACCCTATTTCCTTGTGCATCAGGCTGTTTCAAGGTGCTGTACACTATCATCACTAGACATATATGTGACACCAACATATTATTTTGTATGAAATGTACTGGAACAACCCACCTATTACCTACATTATACATCCAAATTCTACATTCTCCAACACAACAATAACAAAGACTCAAACAAATGAACTGGAACATTTATACAAATATAGTGACTAGAGAAGTTTGCTGTATCAGTTGGCCAAACCTAACGTTTATCAAATCAAAGTAAAATGTCAGAGTATTTCTAATTTTGCGTATAAAGATGATGAAAAAAAGAGGACATTGTAAATCAGCAACATGAATTATTGTTATTGTATCTGAATTAAAAACAACAGGTAAATAACTGAAATGTATCTCCATAACCCATCTTGATCTTTAAAAGAACACTAATGTCAAAATTAAAATGTCATGATTCCGATAGAGTATGCCATTTTAAAAACTTTCCAATTTACTTCCATTATACATTTGTGTGCAGTCTTTTTATATGCACACTGTCTCAAGCACCAACTCCTACTGAGCATGTGCAAGAGTTCACAATGTATATGTATACTAGTCTGATTGACTGATGGCTGTCACATGATACAGTGGACAGGGCATTAAAAGCAGTCTTTGAAATTTCTTACAAAAAATAAATAAATGTACTTATAATTTGAAATTCAGAGTAAGAACTATTGCATTGTATTTTTAAATGTGCATTTGTGGATTATGCAATTCTTGTATTTAATGGTCCTTTAAGTGATTATGTATATAAATGTTAAAGTCACCTTTGTAAACCTCATTCAAATCTAGTCATGAGAGACCAAATTACTGAATAAAAATGAGATTTACTCAATTGTAGCTGGAAAGTGTGTCTGGTGTAACCCTATAAAATGCATTCCTCTAAGTTTATAATGAAAGAATATAAGACACAGTATGTATTTAAAGCTGGTCATTTGTGCACATTCACAGTTATGTGAGACAAGTGTTACTGTATATTTGCATTCATTAAAAGGGATATGAAACCCAAATTTGGGTTTCATATGCCTTTAAATGTGAATGTGTTAGTGCAGAATTACTATTGGCTGCATTTTTTTATCAAAACTATTTTAAAATTTTAAAAAGTGACTATTGGAACTTTTCATACTTTGAACAGAGTGCAGCAAAAATAGTAGTTTTGTTTTTAAGACATTTTACTTCATAATAAATCTCAATTCACATTTACAAGTACACAACATTGTATCCAAATCTAAAACTACTGGATAATTACTTCTTCTCAACACTTGGGAACTTATGGTATGCTCAGTATTTCCTCCCCTTCCGTCTTCTACCCAGCACCAATTTTACATGGGAGAAGAAAGACAGCTATATGCTTTAGAATGTCACGATATTAAAAGAATCAAAAAATATAAAAGTGACACGTGTTTAATGTATAATTTCCAGTTTAATTATTATATTGCATTACGATGTGTCCTAAAGACATTCGGTTTAGGTTTCAGAATAGAAAAGTATGGGACCATAAGGAAGGTGAGATCTAGCTTATATTGTAAACAACTAGCAGGTGCAACAAGTAGTCGAACTAGAAATGTTTTTAAAGAAACAGCTTAGTCAGTTGATCAGAGCTAAATGAAAATGCATGGAAAGCACACAGGTGTATTACACCAGCTGGATCTGTGTACAGACCTTGACTGGATAAGTGATGAAAAGACATTGATAATGGCAAGAGGAAAAGCCATAAGTGATTGTATTAGGATTGATGGAGTTAGGTCGCAAGGGGCATCAGTTTTAGTTAATGTGCTCCCCCAGTCACAGAGGTATAAGAATAACCTGGCAGGATAGTGCTTATATGTGATGTTATGTGAGTCCAGGTTAAGTGGAGATGACCCATAGCAGCTATCACTATAAAACACTATCATTTACAGAAGTGGACTGGGATTCCACACAAAACATCTGACAGACTGTACACAAAATGTAAAAAAAACAGCACCAGAAAGAAGTCCCATTTGCTGCTTTAAGATCTCTACAACGAAAAGAAACAGGATTGGCTTAAGATTGGTTGCACATTAGAAAATCTCTGTGTAGACTGGATGACCAATACGAGGCTTCAATAACAGAGAATGAAGCAAAAAGGTTTGATATAAGACACCCTGATATAGGAAGGTTCTCTTGAGATAGAATGAGGAGACATTGGAGACAGATGGTGAAATGTTCCAGAATAAAACAAAGATCATTTTCATTGGCAGTCATGTAGTGGTGATAAATACTTTATATGGTAATCCATATAGTCACTCGGCATGGGTGAAATTTCATTATTCGGCATTAGTTTGGTAAACAAACGACAAATATGGCAGCAGCATTCTGTTGTACTTTCACACTGATATATCCGGCGCTGAAAGATGCCGAATGCCACTGTCATATTCGGTATTTATTTGCTAAATGAATGACAAATCCCAAAGTTTTGCCCATGCCTAATAGTCACCAATTGATCACAGAATAGGGCACAATGAATTTTTTCTGCAACAATTAAAAGTTTCCTGTCTTTTGTCTATTTGTCTTGGAATGGCTGCACGAAGGTACGAGAAAGAGAAAACTGGCTTTTCTCAGATGCATATCAATCAGTAACAGTAAAAAATAAACTAACAAAAGTCAGGATTCTTCCACATAATATAGTAAGTGAGGTGTACTGGACTTTTTACATTTAAATGTTTAGCATTAGGTACAACAGGCAGAGAACAGGAGCAAATACATTTTATACTGAAACAATAAAGGAACTAAATAAATAGTGTGTAATGAACATATGGGAACAGTATTTTAAAAATTGAAGGCACTTTAGCTGGGGCTTTAACGAGAGAGAATGGAGTCTGTAAATAAACAATCTTAACAATATATATATATATATATATATATATATATATATATATATATATATATATATATATATATATATATATATATATATATATAGCAAAAGAAGAGCAACGTCCAATTAACCAGGCTCTACTGTGAGATACAGAATGGCAGTAGCTTCCATCAAACAACATGCAGCCTACCAAAGAAAATATCAACACAAGTGAGGTACTAAAAATACTGAACGATAACAATGAAAAACAGTAAGTAGTTAGAAAAAGTAAGTTGCTAAATGATAATAAAGAGAGAGAAAAAAATCTCACCACCAGCCTAAATAAACCATTGAATTAGACCTTAATACAAAGAAAGATGACACATAGGGCACGTATTGCCATGCAGTGCTGAGGAGCACATTTAGCACATGATAAATGCATCACAGTGCCGACCAATGAAAAGACATTGTGTAAAATGATGCTACATCAGTGCATGTAATGATACAGGACCCTGTCACAGAGTATGAAGAAAATAATGGTGGCATGAAAACCCCATCTCATTACATCTCTGTACTGCAAAGCCTTCTAAATTTAAAGACTGCAAGTGAAATTGCAAATCCTACATTAAAGGGACATCATAGGGTAAGAATAAGATGCTTTATTGTGGCTAGATCATTTTAATATTGCATTATTGCTTGAACAGAACTGAGAGTTTATATCCTTCCCCAAAGAGGTTAAACACACTGAGTCAGAACCGTAGCAGCAAAGCACTAGTGTTCCACAACTGAACAAGGTTGCTGTGCCAATCAGGGGCAACATATGTACATAGCCCTCAGCCACCGTCAGTTTTCAATTCATAATCAGCACTGCTGATCCAGAACGGAATTTAGGCATTAGGTACTAATACAATGGTCTCGAACTTTATAGTATTTTATTATTGCTCCTTTCTGTCCCTTTACTATATACAGTAACGTGCTGTCCCAGGGCAGGATATAAATGCTTGCCTGATAGCAGAATGTCTGATATAGTGGTACAAAGCATGAAAGTCAGTGGGAAATCATCAACCCTGTTCAAAAAACATAACAGAAATGAATGGAAGCAGGAAGTGAGGCTTTGTGTCACTAGGGTGAGCCATAAGGGACTTACTCTTCGTGTTTCATACCTTTAGGCCAATGCATAGGGCAAATATACCTGATAAACATACCGGCCTGACCACAAAGATGCAGTTTTGTACTCCCTCTGGGAGATGCTACATAACCTTAGGCTACTTAAAATGCACCTAAGCGGATACCTTTTAAAAGGACATTAAACACTTCCTGCTTTTGTGTAACAAAATGTTCTTGTCCCACCCTCACTAGAAAGGCCACAAAGCAATTACTACAACTGTTGCAGATCAAATAACTACTGGTTTAGGCAATTTGCACCATTTTGAAAACCTAGGTTAGCAGTGCCTGAGACAAATTCTTATACAAAAGCAAGATGTGTTAAATGTCCTTTAAGTATTTAGTGTCTTCAATTTAAAAAAATGTGGCTACTAAACTGAAAATCTCTTAAAATAATATTTATCACAAATATGTTTGATAATTTCTTGCATGAAAAAGAATGACTTGAAATTATATAAAAATATTAAAACAAAAACAGAAATGTACATTTATGTGCAACTGACCAATAGGATTGCTCACTAGTTGATAACAACAGCTAACACAGCTCCAGAAAAAAAGTATTTTTGAAATACACTCTTTAGGTCACAACAAACTAAGAGAGAGATAAGATTTTTGAAACCAGTGTTTTAGGGGGGAAAAAATTATACAGAGAGTAATAATTTTCTGACAAAGTTCATGAAGTTACAGAACAGAATTAGAAAACACTTGGAACTGCCTTCTTGTAACAGATCAGTGGGCAAATGCAACAAAGGAAATTCAAGTTTTGAGGCCATGGAATTCTAACATGTTATAATAAAGCTTAAAAGTTACTTTAAAGTGTTATCCAGTTGAATGCCAGGGGTGTCCCATGTTAAAATATATTCTAAACCCTCAATGATTAATGCTGGTCTAGGCTTTTAGAGCTATGCTTATGATATTTAAGCAAAGCTGAAAATTAAGCAACATAATGATCTCCAGGTGTAGACGAGTACCAGCTCTCTGAAGCTAAATCATGATAAAACAGACACTCTTAGTGGTAGAGAGGAAGTCACCTGATCACAACAAACCAGGAACACGTTCAGCACATTGGCCAGAAATATTGAAGGCTACAACTACAGGCTAAATAATACATGCAATATATTGGTGTGGTACTTGCTTATTAGTTTTCCTCTCAAGCAACAAGTATCAACCACTTTCAAAGCCTTATTATTTCATCTGAGAAATGTCAGGATTCCTTTAAACAATCTCCCCACTTTGTGACATAGAAACATAGATTTTGACAGCAGATAAGAATCATAGGCCCAACAAGCCTGCCCAATATTTCTTAAAAGTATTAAACGTATCTAGTTTGTAGGATAGCCTTATGCTTATCCCAGGAATTCTTGAAGTCCCCCATAGTGACAATGATTTTTTCTTTCTGGTTGACCCCAACATAATGCACTGCAGGAAACCAGACAACTACGCCAGCTTCAGATGATGCACAGTATTGCAGCAATTATGATAGTCAACCAGACTCGTTTTTGACACATGATGATTCTTAAAATTATGTGCACCATTTTTTCCTGGCAGCCAGTTTAGGGAATTAAGATTAGCCTCCTGTCACCCTGCATGATCAGGGGTTTATCTACCTGAAGAACCCTTGGTGCACCGTGATTGTAAATTGCAATTAGTGGATCCAGCAAAATGCTAAATAAAGATATTGCCAAATCAGAAATAAAAACAAAGTTCCACAGAATGATGTAAAGCACTTGTGCATAATTGAGGGAATAGTCCAAAACATTACCTTATTTGTAACCCAAATTAAGCAATAATTATCTGTTTTACATAGTGCTGTGGGACTTTGTAATTATATCGTCTTATGCTCCTCCCCACATGCTTATCAGCAAATATTTAGGTTTATAGCTTTATGCGCATGCTAACCAGACCAGTTTATACGTTTATAATTTTATGCACACGTTTGTAGCAAATTTTAATTTTTATAGCATTATCCTCTTATGCACATGCTTTTCAGCCAATTTTCTGCAACAAATATATGCAATAATTAGCCAAACAAGCATTCCATAATAAAGCTAATTTGCTCTGAAATTCCATCTTTAGAAAAGTCTGAGGCCTCTGTTTTTTTTTAAGAAAAGTTTATTTATGTTAAAATGACAATGTATAACTATCTTTTTAAGACCAAAAGCTGTATTGTTAAGTACCTTGACTCCACCTTGAAAAAGGTGCTGTAATAAATCCTGTGTATAAGATTGTCTGGAGAATTAATTTAACTCAAGATATTTAGACAGTCAGACAAACAGACCGACTAGATAGTATCTTAAATCATGTCAATGGTAAACACTTGTTTCTGTGAAAGATATGCTAATAAATTCAGCTGCTAGTAGCTGGAGCGAATCATGTATTTTTGTTTTTTTTGCTCTATATTTATAAAAACCACCAGTTTTTTTTAAGCTGTATACAAGAACATGTGTAACTTGAAACATGTTTGCACAATGAAACAAAAATCATTGAGGCCCCTGCTTTAGAGAGCTTACAATCTAGAATTTAACAGAACTCTAGGTGATAAAGAATGTGCTAAATGGTAAGAATGCCTGTATTAATTTAAAGGAATACTAAACCCAATTTTTTTTTCTTTCATGATTCAGATACAGCATGCAAATTTTAAGCAACTTTCTAATTTACTCCTATTATAATTTTTTATTTTTTCTCTTGGTATCTATTTGAAAAAGCTTAAATGTAAGCTTAGGAGGTGGCCTATTTTTGGTTCAGCACCCTGGGTAGTGCTTGCTGATTGGTCGCTACATTTACCCACCAATCAGCAAGCACTACCCTGGTGCTGAACCAAAAATGGGTCGGGTTCTAAGCTTACAATAAAAATTTTGTTTAGTTTCCCTTTAAGCTAATTTATACCGTTAACAAACAGTAAGGTTCACCAACACTCTGTCATTACACAACATATCAGTAAGCGTATAAATATATGGTTACTTGTTTCAAAGATTTGAAGTTATTCATTTATAAAAACACAAAATGGAGACTGTTGTGGATATAAATATTAATAAACAGATTGATTTAACTAAGTAAGGCTGTTCTATCTACCATTTTTCTTATGTATTCAGTTTTTTATCATGTAAATTGCTAAAACTTTAAAAAAACAAAACACAGACATAAAAAAGCGTGTACATAAATGTAAACAAATTTTTTTTAAAAGCAGTTATCTTTACAAAGCTTGCAAGGAGCTAGAGTGCTCAATAAATAAAATGCAAACATACAGGCCTCAGGAAATTGCAGCTGGCAATATTGTAGAGTTGTTCATTGTCAAGTCTATTCACACCTTTGCCGCATCTTCTGTTGGTGGAGCAGAAGCCTGAGATTCCACAGCAGAATACTTAACTGAAAAAAAACAAAATCAAGGTTAAAAAAAAAAAAAAAAAAAAAAAAATGGAAAGCATTCAGCAATATATATGTACATTAGAGAAAATCCAATCAATATTTCAAAAGGAACAGCAGATAAATCGTCTGGATCTATCTGCAGCCTTTTTTGTATCTGATAAACCAATATCATCACTCAAAAGGCTCTGGTGAGATTCCACTCTGCAGATTACAAATAATCTACTCTAATTACACCTGAGAAATTTAAACAGTCATTCAAGAATATTATATTCCTTAAACTGTTGCTGCCAAGTAGCTTTCAAATCTGGGTCACCAGTCAAAGAAGACTGGAACAGTGCAAATAAAGACAGAGACTGAGCAATGTCTAGGTGTAGTATAAAATGTCTACGTAAACATCCTTGCACCAATGTTTATTATAATGTCTAGAACATCTTATTAAACAAAGCAAATCAAAATAATCATCTCAGCTTGTGGAGCTCAAGATCAACACTTCATCAGATGGCTCTGACGGTTTATTCTGAACGCTGCACTATATAAAAAAGGAATGAAGTCAGTGATTCAAGGACCATTTTAGATATTAAGATTCACTAGCTGAGTTTTACTTTCCTCTTTGTTTACTTAATTTTTTTTCTTTAAAGGGGCAGACTAGGCCAAAATAAACTTTCATGATTCAGATAGAGCATGTAATTTTAAACAATTTTCCAATTTACTTTTATCACCAATTTTGCTTTGTTCTCTTGGTATTCTTAGTTGAAAGCTTAACCTAGGAGGTTCATATGCTAATTTCTTAGACCTTGAAGCCCACCTCTTTCAGATTGCATTTTAACAGTTTTTCACCACTAGAGGGTGTTAGTTCACGTATTTCATATAGATAACACTGTGCTCGTGCACGAGAAGTTATCTGGGAGCAGGCACTGATTGGCTAGACTGCAAGTCTGTCAAAAGAACTGAAAAAAGGGGCAGTTTGCAGAGGCTTAGATACAAGATAATCACAGAGGTTAAAAGTATATTATTATAACTGTGTTGGTTATGCAAAACTGGGAAATGGGTAATAAAGGGATTATCTATCTTTTAAAACAATAAAAATTCTGGTGTAGACTGTCCCTTTAAGAGTGAAACAGACTTGTAAATGAAAATTTAGAGGAAAGATTTTTATATAAAGATTTACAAATTGCCAGTTATTAAATACAGACTATTGCTTGGTAACTCTATTTGCACCTTATAAACACACATCACTATCTGAATTGCTTTTCTTAATTTAAATGTCTGCAGAGCCTGATTTGCCATTAGGCACAGTAGTTATGTGCCTACAGGCGCATTGCAGCAGGGGTGCCATAACGCTGGCTACAGAGTGTATATGTATTTAAATAATAATAATAATAATAATAATAATAAATATATATATATATATTTTTTTTGTAACATCTTTTTTTTTATTTAATGACTTTGCTAATTGCTGTTGCTGACTGTCTGTAGATTGAACCAGCAGACCAGTACACTGTAGCAGTAGTAGTAGTACACATCAGCCAGGCTCGAGTCGCTCTAGGACTGACTGTGCGGCTGCTGAAGCGCTGTTATACACTTTAGACTTAGTTATGTCCATTTTGGGGAGGGGGCGGGCCAAGGAGTGACTACTCTAGTGCAATGCAGCTGCAGAAGTGAACTTAGCAAGTAAGTAAGACAGTCATCACTCGTTCCTGTCTGTCCCTCCCACCCTGACTCTAGTCCAGTCAGTCACTCTCAACTCCAGTCAGTGCCGCTCGTGGTCGGCGACAAAACGCAGGCAGTAATGGTTTGCTGATTGATTGTGGGTTGTTTGGGGCGGGGCGTGCGGCATCACGCCAACGTCACGTGATGACGGCTGCCGCCCTCGGCCTCAGAGTAGCAGGAAAAACATACTAGTGAAGTGAGCTAAGTGCTCATTGCTGCGTCTGCTGTCGGAGCCTGCCGCCTGCCTGCCTCTGAGTGCCCTCGCCAAGTTGCCTGCTGTCTGCTGAGTGAGTGTGAGTCACGTGACCAAGAAAATTGGTGCTGCAGACTCTCTGTAACTTTTACAGTTAGTAGTTCTATACTGTAGACTCCAATGCTGACTGTGAGTATAGCCATGTCAGTGGAATTATTATATGAATACCGTACTACATGATGTTAACGACATTTTTCTCGGGAGGTATCAGCTGGATTTAAAAAGAAAGAGGCAATACGGCGTGTGAATGGGGAATCCTGGAGACTCAGTGTGGGGATAAGTGCTCGTCTGTGGGAGGAGTGGGGTTCATTTGTAACGTTATCCCTGGACGCCATACCATGCCTTGGCTAAGTCGTTACAGGCTATTCTCTCTGACAGATAAATCATCATGATCAAAGCAAAAAGCAATCCTGATATTTAATAATCACGGGAAGCCCAGGCTATGCAAGTTCTACCAGCATTATAGTGAAGACATCCAGAGGTGTTTGGGAGGGATAAGGTAAGGATCAGGGGGTGAGAAGCTAATCTCTACACTAGAGCAACTATTAACCTTACAAGCCAATTGATTAATCCCTAATTGCCAAAAATCAATAGCAAAGCCAAACATGTCTGCAATTTATGAACAAAGAGGATCCCAGATAAGCTTTTACAACCATTTCTCTTATGACTGCAATAGTAGTGTGTAAACAATTTCAGTGAGGAACCCAAAGTTTGCGAAAAAGTTAACTTTTTTTTTTTTTAATATGATCGTATTTGTCTGCAAAATTTTGGCATCAAATATACAAAACTGAGCCTAGATCAATACCTTGGGTCGTCTACTTTAAAAATATATGTAGTTTTCTTAGATAAACAAAATCAATCTCTATTTCTGTTTAAACGGAGTGATAGCAGAAATGCTAAAAATTCTCCAGTACTTTGGGCAAGTTCTGAATGTAAATTGTTTCCTCCGAATTACCATTGAAATGATTTAAGTTTATCATTCATATCTGTAGGTCTTGCAGTTTAAAAGGGACACTAAACCCAAATTTATATCATGATTCAGATAGAGCATGAAATTTTAAACAACTTTCTAATTTACTCCTATTATAAATTTTTCTTTGTTTTCTTGCTGTATGTTGGTATATACCAGGTTATAAATATAAATGTATTTATTATTATTCTTTAAAATAACCTCCACTTAAAATGTATATACGAAACAATTGAAATTAATTTATTTATTCCTAAATTGTTGAGATTAAATTTATAAACACATTGAATCATATTTAAGTAGATACTAGAATAGATTATGAATCAATTATGCACGCTTATTCTGTTACAATATTCTATACAACAGATCATAAAAAAAATATATATATACCTTTAAAATTAACTTTACTCACAATGAATCGCATTACAATACCACAATAAAATTCCAGAGTATGGACCATTAACTTAACAGTGTTTAGTTAAACAATATAACAAAATACTTTACCCAAATCTTACTGGATCTCAATAGTTTTAAGATAACTTTTAGACAAGTATAATTAAGCTATTTAGCCCACAAATGATTTTATATAACTTCAATTAAAAATACCAGAAATTGTATATATTATTAATGCAAACAGCCAATTTATATGTCGATATGTCTGACCTGAAATAACCTCTTATTTAGCTTACAATAAGACAAATTCCAAAATATATAGATAGCAATAACTAATTCATTTATGATATTAAAATACAAAATTCTTTCTAGACATTAATATTTAATACCAGTATACTTACTACCCTTGGTCTAATTAATATTAAATTTAAGAAAAAGTTATCCTTTTAAATCACAACTACGATATAACTATAGTTTTAAAATATCTTTGATTAAAATATTAAAAATATAGAGCAGCCATACGTTACCACATAACCAAATGAGTGTTTGTTATCTCAGATACGTCCAACTCACCTCATAAAACGAGAGGTATTTTGCAATATGAATAAGAAAAGGTAGTCTAAAACTATAGTTATATCATAGTTGTGATTTTTAAGGAGAACTTATTCTTGTATTTAATATTTACTAATATGAGTCAAGTTCTGACGGCTCAGAACCCTAATAATAATGCTTTTTTAGGGGTACAGCCAGTGGGCAATAGTGGCCTGTGTCAATAATGGTACTAATCATGTTCTCTCCCTACAGACCAGGAACGGATGATTTAGCTGTGATAACGAGCAACCTCAGCCGGGAAGCTCTAACAAACCTCTTCCTTTGCAGTTTTCCCCTTATTCGCACAGATGCAGTACACGGGAACCCTGTCAACCCTATTACAGAGGAAAGGACTGGTAAGAATGAAAATTCTTCTGCATCAGGTAACTCGTGGCGGATTCATGTAACTCGTGGCGAAACCCACAGATGTGTAATCATGCAGATTTTGTGTGTTAAATGGTAGAAACTGCAGGGAGATATTATATATTAGTTGAGCTCCAGTATTCAGTCTCCAACCCTATCATGGGATTAATTGATCCCGGATCTCAGGCAACTATTTTATCCCACAGGTACTACACACAGCTAAATGAGCTAACTCCCCACAAGCCTAAACTAAAAGAATTTGATGGTTCACTATAAGGTATGGGTGTGGGGGGGGCGGAGCTATCTGCCGAACAGAGTAGTCGCAGCAGAATGTAGCTCTGATAGAAAAAAACTGTTATAACCTATTTGTTTCCTGGCTAAAGGTCGTGAAACCTCTTATTGTTATTCCCAAATTTGTCCCCTTGACCGGTGGGACCATTTACTGGACTATTTCAAGTGTAAGCAGTACTTTTGGCAGGAGCCTTAACACTGAACCTGTGAGGCCTGTTATCAGAGCGAACAGCACACAGACACCGTGCAGCCTCACCTCCAACCCGGCACTTACTGCAGTTAAATCCCAGTTCCGGAGGGTCGGGGCTCCGCTCCGGAGCTGCTGAGGCGTCATCTACTTGGTCCACAGACGGTGAACAGCTGCAACAAGTGACAGCACGGACCTTTCCTGCACGCAACGCCGCTCGTGTCCCACAGAAGTAACCGGAGAGTTTCCAGACCATCGCAGCTCCCAAGAGCCGTATTCCTGTTGTGAGGAGGTGGGAAACCGAGTCGGTAAGTGCAGGGAGCTGTAAATAGCACATAGAGAGTAGCGAGCCTGTGGCGTGAAAAGCCGCCATTTTACCTCCCCTAAGGCCTGCAGGAGATAGTGCCGCGTCAGAACCGACCGGCCTCAAAAGACCTCGCAGCCCCAAAGATAGTGCATTGGGTGGCAGTACTGTAGATACAAATGTTCAGGAGACACCTTAAAGACATGCAATATTTCTATTTATCACCCTAAACAATAGACCTTGGACCGGACTTTACTGGGAACTGAACTAATACGTCACACAGTGAGAGATAAGGCCTAAAACACTCAAACACTCCTATCACACAAATCATATTTGGTTGCAAGACAACAGGCTCTAGGGCTAAAGAGGTTAACTCTACTATCATAAATACCCTAATAGCAGTGATAAAAGCTTTGTGTACCCTGGGACTACCTCATTTCCTTCTAGGGGAAGATCTGTCAGTGTAGTGTTTTTAAATATTACTAGGCATACTATTCGTTCCCTCTGGGTCTTTGTCTGCAACAAACAGCGTCATAAGAAGTTATATAACCAGGAAGCACTGCCTGTATCTTGGGAGTTAGACACTTTCTTATGTAGCATTGACTGAATATTCTGGTGAAGACAGGTTAGTGGTACAAAGAAACAGTGTACCTTATAAAGACCTGTGTACATTGTCCAACATATGAAGTATAAATAAAGCAAGAGGAAACGTTAGTATTCAACCTACTCTACTTTAACCCTTCATAGCCTGGATATCTTATATAGATATCTACAGTCCCAAACACAGATCCCTCTTTGTCTTAATCACCAGTGACACTGGGAAACTGGATACAAAATATATTACCAAGCCAATGTATTAGCCCCTCTCCCTACCATTTCCCACATCTCTCAGTAGGTGGGTCATATCCTCATCCCCTTTACCCACTTCGTCGAAAGGAGACATATTCCCCAGGGAGTGGGGTGCATATTGAGAGCTGTGGCCACCACACATTTTACTCTACAAGGCGAGACCCACATATGCGCTGAGAAAGAACCTATATAGCAAAGGGAGGAACCCCCCAGTCATTCACACGACTACCCCTACACAGATAGGACACCTGGTCTAAAGACATCCAGGCCAACCTGCTCTTGATAACACATTCTCTCCTTCTTTAGAGGGATTGTGGCGACATGTAAATAACCCCTAAGTGTCTGTGTCCCCGCCGGCCAATGTTACAACACTAGCATACGTGTAATAAGCAGGTCCTCAACAATAACAAGTAATTACTAATAGACTGTCTCGCTTACTATTATAATAAAATGTCGCAGACTCATAAACGTAAACAGAAGCCTCATCCCAAACCAAAAACAACTGTCGCAGATCACTTTCAACATCGCCCAGGTACTGCTCAGACAAGATCAGAGGATGAATACTCAGATACAGGCAGCGCCTCCGATACCCAAACTGGGTCAACATTAGTAAAGAGAGCATCACAAATCTTAGGGACAGATACCTGTTCTAACAACAACATGATGGACACTATGAAATCATTATTAGCTTCACATCATGACTCTCTATCGAAAAGGTTTGACAGATCGCATGCAGATTTGAAGAGAGATATTGGTCTCATAGGAGAGCGAACAGATGCGTTGGAACGCAAGCAGGAGGATCTTACAATAGACCACACTAATCTCCTTAACTACTCTCAATCCCTAGCCACCCAAATTACAGATTTGGAATTGAAATTGGCGGATCTAGAGGATAGATCGCGCCGCAACAATATACGGGTAAAAGGCATACCAGAATCTGTTCTACCACAAGACCTGGAGAAGTACCTACAGGGGCTATTTGCAGCAGTGTTGGGCCCTGCGACAAGTAATGAGAACCTTATAGATAGAGTACACAGAGCTCTCAGAGCACGGTCAGCAGATGGTGGCCAGCCTAGAGATGTGATAGCGAAACTCCACTACTATACATTCAGGGAAAAAATCCTCAGAGCGTTGGCCAGAGACAAGCGCCTCCCTGAGGAATATACTGGGCTACAAATGTATCCAGATCTCTCTCCCCACACACTACAGCTTCACAGGCACTTTCAACCGTTTACCAAAATATTGAGAGAGAGAGATCTAAAATACAGATGGGGGTTCCCAGTAAGACTTTTCATTACCAAGGACAGCCACCAATACATGGCCTCTACTCCCCAACAAGCACGTGAACTACTTCAAAAATGGGATTTGCTCCCACCAGATAGAGAGGATCACTCTACTAGCTCAGAAATGGGCACTGGCCTGAGAGCCTCAGCACCACCTTGGAAACCACTACCACAGAGGCCTACTGGAACTATTGGAAAACCCACTGAGACCATAAAGAAAATCTGAGACACTATCAGTACACACCAAATCACAGACCCATAGAGAACCTGCTTATACAATCTACCCTGGCTGTATCCCTTGATGGAAGTATCTCTCACAGCTCAAGGAGGATTTCAGAAGATGAGCAGAGAGAAGATGGGTGAGATCAATGCAGTTTACATGTTATAGTCTGTTTATTTCCTATGATAATGGACACTAGTCAAAGACTTTGAACATATCTACTTCTTTTTAGTAATGACACATGTGTTACTACTCTATTGCATTACACTATGCACTTACTTAATCAACTGTTTATATATTCTGTTATGTTGTTCTCAACAGCCTTTAGATACTAGAGACATTCTGTTTACTTTCATGGTAATGGACACTAGTCAAAGACTTTGAAAATATCTACTTCCCTCTATTGACAACACATGTGCTGTCACCCGATTATATTGTATTATGCACTTCATCAATCGACTGTACATGTATCGTATTATATTGTGCTCAATGACCCTTAGATACTAGAGACATTAATGGTAGACTGAACTTCTGTTTAATTATTTCCGTGGGCAATTTGAGAAATGTAACCCCATTACTTAAGGTCATACTCTACTTTCCAAATCCCTACAGACTCCCTGGTATACTTCGATCTACATAAAGATATTGGAGCACTTAGGCTATTTACTGATGATTTACAAGCCTACCAACATGCCCTCGCTGAGACCCTTAGCTGTAAATCACAAACATATCTGGTTGTTTTCATTTACTGCCTCGCTGCCAACGGTCAGTAGGAAAATTAAAGCCCACACCCCCTACAGACTATAATTTTAGGCCCCCCATTAGTCAACCTAAATATGAGGAGCTCTATATAGTAACTCTAGTGCAAGATTATCATACAATACTTAGGTCCCTATGTGAAAAACCACGGACCATAAATACATAATGAGGAAATAGCAGCTATCTCACTTCCATTTACTCTCTTTTGCGTTACCCCATACTGTTTATTGTTTCTCCTGTTGAGATGAATGCTTTATACTTTGAGGTTTACAGCATTGAATATAATATCACGTATGCCAAATATATAATTACAATGCATATGCCTTTTTCTTCTACAGACCTTTGAACTACATGTTAGGCCGGCGGGGCCCTAGACCCCTCTCCGCATAGCTCCACCCCCAACAATTTAGTTGTGCCCCTCTGGCATAGACCAGATGGAACACTCATTGCGAAAGTGTATATTTATCACTTTTGAACAGTCATAGAGGCTTTTTCTCTAGCACTCCCTACTCGGGGATATATTGCGCTCTCCTACCCCAACACAAAGTAAACGAACCCTTACACTTCGTTCCCTTTTGCCACTTTCATAATGGCCCCAATACGTATAGCTACATTGAACGCACAGGGCCTAAATTCCCCCACTAAGAGAAAGCTCCTACAGCGTTACATACTAGCGCACAAAATACACATCCTATTCCTGCAGGAAACTCACTGGACAGGGGAGTCCCGGACCTCCGGGATCTCCCAGCACTACCCGATTTGTGAGATTGCCTCTAACTCTGAAAGCAAAAATAGAGGTGGTGCCATATTAATCAGCAGGTACCTGTCCTACAAATTGGAATACATTGAAAGAGATAGTGAAGGTAGATTTCTGATACTCATCTGCTCACTTAATGACACCCTGTTTACCTTAGTCTCGCTGTACTCACCTAATACCAAACAAATACCCTTTCTTCGTAAACTTTTGACGCACATTGATCAGATTAAAAATGGACGTTTGATAATAGGGGGAGACTTTAATATGGTTTGGGACCCCTCCAAAGACAAACAGTCCACCCTCACGACACACTCTGACAGAAACGTCTCATCCACCTCCAACGCCTTCCGGAAACTCATTTACCAACATAACCTCTATGATGCATGGAGGTGCCTAGCACCCTCGGAGAGAGACTTCACATATCACTCAAAAGCCCATAATTCATATTCTCGACTGAACTATATATTCTGTGACTCTTGGTCGCTAGATCAATTTATTAACCCCAGCATCAGACCGTGTACGTGGTCAGATCACAACATGGTGTACCTGTACTTCACTAACTAAATTACAGTCCTTGACTGGTAGACCCACATGGAGACTCCCAGAGCAATGGCTGTCTGACATAGAACTCCTGGCACTTCAGGAGAATGTGAAGGAATTTTTATCACATAACGACACAGGGAGCACTGATATCGATAGGATCTGGGCAGCTCTTAAAGCATACCTACAGGGACATTTTATTAAAAAAACAGCACGGCTTCATAAAGATGGCAACCTCTCCTTAGCGAAACTGTATGGAGACCTACGTGCCCTTGAACAGACAAATAAATTAAACCCTAATTCTCAGATAGCACGCCAAATAGGAGTCATTAGGGAGGAAATATCCAAGAGAGACTTGCTGCGGGTCCAAGAAAATCTACTTAAGCTCAAACAACTTTATTATTATAAAGGAAATAGAGCAGATAAACTCTTGGCTAACAAGCTCCGCAAGCGCACTCAGCAGAAGAGAATACCCCACATCGAAACTAGTGGTGCACTCACCCAAAGACATAGGCTCTGCGTTTGCAACCTACTACTCTTCCCTATACAACATTGAGACCACGGAAGGGATAGACAAGTCTAACCATAGCGACATCCATAGATTTTTAGAAAACCTACACATACCCACTCTGAGGAAGCTAGGGCAGAGTTGGGGGAGCAATTTACGTTAGCAGATATTAAAGTAGCCATAGATGAACTTGCACCCCATAAGGCCCCAGGACCAGACGGATTTACAGTGACGTTCTATCAAGCACTCAGCCCGATTATAGCCCCGATCCTACTTCAATTGTTTAAAGATGCAGCAGCCAAGAGTGGTTTCTTAGCAGAACTCTTGGAGGCAAACATCACCACAATCCACAAAGAGGGTAAAGACCCACTATTGTGCTCCAGCTACAGACCCATTTCACTCATCATTGTCGATGCCAAGATTTACGCTAAAGTATTAGCAAACAGATTAGGGAAACACCTACAGACGCTTATACACCTAGATCAGGTGGGTTTTATCCAGGGCCGGCAGGGCACGGATAATACCCGGCGCCTTTTGAATATATTCTCGGAGGCCGTGGATATGGGACTCCAGATACTCACCCTGTTGCTTGATGCCGAGAAGGCATTTGACAGGGTGAGGTGGGACTATTTATTCCAGACCCTATCAGCGCTTGGAATACCGGACTCCTTCATTAAGGCGGTCAAAGCATTATACTCGGCCCCCACAGCAGTTGTTCGAGGACTAGGATTCTGTTCACCCAAAATAGCAATCCGCAATGGAACAAAACAGGGATGCCCGCTCTCCCCCCTTCTATTTGTCCTTGCGATCGAACCCCTGGTGATTGCCATTAGGGAAGCGGAGGCGAGCCACGGTATACAGATGCACGATACCCCCCAGAAACTGGCACTCTTTGCAGACGACCTTACGGTCTTTCTGTCAGACCCTATTGATTCCATTCCCCCACGAATGGCCCTCTTCAAACAATTCGGTGAAATTTCCTATTATAAGTTAAACGTAGCCAAGACAGAAGCATACTCCATTAATATCCCGCAGAGCGAGAAGGACTCTATCCAGCTTACCTACTCCTTTAAGTGGTCCTCCAAAGGAATTTGCAGTGATTAAAGAGAACTTTGAAACTCTCCTAGCAACTATCGCCTCTGAACTCCACTCTAAGAGATACAGTGAGATATCCTGGTTAGGTAGGATAGCGGCTCTCAAAATGATGATTCTCCCTAAACTCACCTACCTGTTCCGATGTATTCCGTTACCAGTCCCATATCTAGTGATTAGGAAGTTCCAGACCCTTTTCAATACGTATACTTGGCATGATAAAAGGCCCCGGGTAGCAGCACATATCCTACAAATGCCATTAGAAAAGGGAGGCCTAGGTCTCCCCAACATCAGAAAATACTATGAAGCAGCAATGATAACACATGTTACAGCCTGGGGAAGGGATCTTCCTCCAACAAGGTGGAGAGAACTAGAGCAAGCTTCCTTACCAGCATACATCTATTTAGAGGACTTGCTCTGGCTGCCCCCGCATTGGCGAACTAAAATACACGTTGCAAATAACATTGTGAAGGGATGTCAAGAGATCTGGTTTAAGTTGCGACATAATAAATTAGTAGCCCCGCATCCCTCGCCGGTACACTCTATACGAGGTCTCCTGGTAGGACTACCGAACACACACCTTAGCGCTTGGGCTGATTCGGGTATAAACACTTTGGAAGACTTTTACAGTAATGCTCAGTTAAGACCACACCAAGACATGCTAGGCCTCCCTACCCTGACCCCCAAACTTCGGATTGACTTATTGAGACTGCGTACACTAATGAAATCCTGGGGCTTCCTAGAAGAATCATTGAGAGACCTGACTACTTGGGAAGTAAGGTGGGCGACCAATCTCCAGCAGTTTAAACCGCCTCTAGATACACTACCACTGCCTTATAGAGGGAGCATCCGCCCAAAAAATGACTCATATGGAAGAATGGGAGAGAGACTTACAGTTAACATTTGCACCAGATACCTGGAATTAGTCTAACGAAAAAGGCAACTCATTGCATCACCCTATATGAACTATACTTTAAAGTAATCACCAGATGGCACTTAGTACCCACAAAACTACAGAAACTTTTTCCTGAGCACTCACAGCAGTGCTGGAGGGAATGTGGGGAACCAGGATCCCCCATACATATCTGGTGGACCTGCCCGAGATTGATGGACTATTGGCAGAAAGTAGAAAAGGTCTGTAAGGACTTAGGGCTAACAGCAACCTTAAACCCTGCCCTGGCCATACTACATCTAGACATAGACAAACTCCCCAAAAGCAAACAAAATCTTCTGATATATATTCTCATCTCTGCCAAGCTACTTATAGCTAGGAATTGGAAAAAGAGCCAACCTCCAAGATTGCAGAGTGTACTGGAGTGTGTGAACTACATTAAAAACATGGAAAATTTTGTAGCTAGGGAACGGGGACAACTGAACAATTACTGCCTTACATGGGAACCCTGGGAAGCTATGTTGAACCGTCCAATCCCTACCTAAATACTTGCGCAATCCATATTATACCTTTTTCCTCTCCCCCTCCCATACCCCTTACCATCGCCCCTCCCTAGCAGCTGAGCTGATACCCCAACGTCTTTTCTTACCCCCGGAAACCCCCTATATGAGACTAGTCCGTTAAAGGACAAAACTGAAAATTAGACCTTATCTGCGAACCAACAGATAGCAGGCGGAGAGGGGTCTGTGAGCCCCCCAAACTAATACCGTTAGGAGTTTGCAATTTAATATCTTAAACTATGCTATTGAATTACCTCTGTAGACTGGTTTGTTGTCCTGAAGATCACATCAGTTTAGACTATTACTACAAGATTCTATGCCTTTGAAAAATTGTTGTATATGCATAAGATACCTCTGTAAAAACGAGGACCCCCATACAGGGAAAGGTTTACATTCTCACTTGTCATCTATACATACAAAATACCTTCATCATCTCCGTACCATTCATGCAATATTCGGTGTTTGTATACTGTTTTTACCTTATTTGAGAAAGATTGTATGTTAAAATTACGTCCTCAATAAAAAAGTTATTTATTAAAAAAAAAAAAAAAAGTATGGGTGTGACTCTCAAAGTCTATGGTATGGCATGGTTACAGCTAAAACTGGGGAACAGGTTAATAAGACACCCTGCCAACTGAACGTTTGATAATTGGTAGTGATCTTTTGAAGCGATTAAGCACCATAATTGATTGCATAAATAATGTAATTTGGTCACTAGTAAAAAGACCTATTAATTATGAGCGGTCCAGCATGTCTCACATCAGGCATAACGGTCACATGGTGGAAGAGAAACCAGATGCTGTGGAGATTCATTTCAGGAATAACTCTGTACCTGAAATCACTATCCTACAAATAGATGATCAGACTCCCCTAAGCGGCTCTGATGGTAATACTTTTAAAATTTAGCCTGGAAAGATAGCAAATATTTAACCATATCTCTCCACAAGGGGGATGCAAAGTCCCCTAAAGGGGGAGATCACTCAATTTCTCGCAGACATTGAGAAAGTCAAAGATGATCTATTTATTCCTATGCAAGTGCATGACCTTGAGAAAACCAAGTATGCTAAATTAAACTTAAAACAGGAAGCTAGCTACATAAGCGAAGGTTTATTAGCGCAGATCGCTGAACCTAAGGTGATTAAATATCTTTCTCCCCAAGACCACTGTGTCCATGGCCTGGATGACAGGTCTGAAAGCTATAATGTCAGAGCTAAATGTTTATTATCTATCTCTACAGGTATTAATTTAGCAAAGCACCCGTTTTTAGTTTTAAATACTCCCCATAAACAAATAAATATTGGCAATGATCTATTACATAGATATGCCATACAAATAGATTTGATTAACCTTTGCCTATGGAGCAGGTTAAAGGGGGACCCTGAATTATTTCAGGATGAAAATGCAGCCCTGAAATCAAACCAACAAGCACCATATGCTGTGAATATGCAGGTGTCTAACGATGTTGTAATCCTTGCTGGGGCTGATAAATTCCTCTTACCCTTACAGGTCAAAAGAGGTCAGAAATTAAAAACTTCTGAAACACTAATACGCATCCCATGGAATGCAAAATCTGGGTATAACAATGACCCATACTCCTATGGTAAATATTGGAACTATTCCAGTACATGTTATTGTGCATAACATGACGACACAGGATATAACCTTGCCGAAGGGAACCACCATAGGATATGCTCTAGAATACAGTTACTATACTTTTGGATTCCAGAATAATGTAATATGGGGGCCATGTAAATTATAATCAAGGGGATCTCACCTCTAGGTTGGAAGAAGCCTATGAGATAGGACAGCCTAAAATCTTTCCAGGATTTTAGCAAATAGTCGAAGAGCAAATCTCCTTAGCTAATGGCTGTTCCAGTAATGATGAACGCCGACAGCTACGAGAACTCCTGATGGAGTACAAGTATATCTTTGATAGGGATTCTTATGACTGTGGGACTACAGACTTGCATTTTGCAAGAATCCAAACAGATCCCAAAGCACCACCTGTATTTGTTAAACAATACCGACTTCCTTTAGCCTCATTATTCTCTTGCATAAATCAAAGAACTTGGAAGAAAGAGGTATTATCAGACAGGTGCATAGCTCTTAAAACAATCCTATTCTAGGTGTTCTTAAGCCCAATGGAGTTTGTGTGTTGACTTAAGACAGCTAAACAAACGAGTGTACACATCTGGCTGGCCTGTGCCATATATTGACCAGTGCCTAGCGCAGATGCAGGGATCCAAAATATTCACTGTCATTGATTGTGCACAGGGATATTGGACCATAAAGGTACACGAGGACCAGTATAAACTTGCATTCTCATTCCAAAAGGTCCAGTATGCATTCCAAAGACTCCTGTTTGGATACATAAATTCAGGACATGAATTTGCTGTATTCATGCATAAGGCTATGCCTGATGCACTGGAAATGGGGACCTTATCTTATGTTGATGTTTTAATCAAAAGCACAGACTTTGAGAAACACATCACAGAACTTAAACACGTCCTCAGCCAACTTAAAAGGGCAGGTGTCAAATTATCCCTACAAAAAGCTCAATGGTGCCGCACTTGTGTAAACTTCTTGGGACATGAAGTTACTTCTGAAGGGTTAAATCCTCAGAAGAAAAAGGTGGAAGCTATAATAAATTCTAAGAACCCAACTAACAAAGGAATTGAGATCATCCCTAGGTATGACAAATTATTCTCGCAAATGTATTGATAATTATGCAGAATTAGTTAAACCACTGCTACTTCTTCTTAAGAAGGATGTGAAATGGCACTGGAGTGAGGCTCAAGAGACAGCCATCAGAGAGCTGAAGAGGAAACTCACTCAAGCACCTTGGTTAGTGTACCCTGAAGGTGGTAAACCTTTCTACTTTGAAACAGGTTACACAGATATAAGCATGAGTGCTGTTTTATACCAAAAGTATGATAAATTAAGCAAACTCATTGCTTATGCGAGCAAAACTCTATCCCCAGTAGAAATAAAATTTAGTGATTGTGAAAAAGCCCTCTTATCTACTGTATGGGCTCTACAAAATTTCCGCAGCTATATACAAGGCGAGAAAATTATTGTAGAAATGACCCACTAGCCTTTGCTATATCTGCAAAGTGAGAGAATAAGAGATGGGAACCTGTCTAATAGCCGTATAACATCTTGGACTCTTTCCTTACAAGGCTGGCCTTTAGAAATTCACTACAAGCAAATTAAAAAGAATCCAGTCGCACAGGGGCTTGCTGAGCTCCATGACTGTACTACTAAGGATCATGGGGAAGAGTTATTAGAAGATGATTTCCTAGAGGAACAATTGCTTTCCCCATATAAAATATACAAGGACCATTGTCAAACATTACTTTGGGTATATGTTGATGGTTGTTCTTACCATGCCACTATTGTTAATGAGCGCAGATTAGTCGCCGGCATTGGTATAACTTGGGCAAATGGATTCCCAAATATTTCTGTAGGTTTCAACATTGGACCAAGATCCAGTCAAGTTGCAGAACTAACTGATGTTCTAAAAACCATTGGCATGGCTATTGAACAAGGTATTCATGAATTTGTGATCATTACTGACTTAAAGGGACACTGTACCCAAATTTTTTCTTTTGTAATTCAGAAAGAGCATGCAATTTTAAGCAACTTTCTAATTTACTCAAATTATCAATTTTTCTTCGTTCTCTTGCTATCATTATTTGAAAAAGAAGGCATCTAAGCTTTTTTTTGGTTTCAGTACTCTGGACAGAACTTTTTTATTGGTGGATGGATTTATCCACCAATCAGCAAGGACAACCCAGGTTGTTCACCAAAAATGGGTTGGCATCTAAACTCACACTCTTGCATTTCAAATAAAGATACCAAGAGAATGAAGAAAATTTGATAATAGGAGTAAATTAGAAAGTTGCTTAAAATTTCATGCTCAATCTGAATCACGAAAGAAAATTTTGGGGTACAGTGTCCCTTTAAATTATGTACGTGACAGTTTTGTTGAATACCTGCCTACTAGGAAAAGAAATGGCATGCAGAAAACTAATAACAAACCAGTCAAACATGGCAAGTTGTTCTGCGAGATTGATAATCTAGTGATTTCCAATGGGTTAACCATACACTGGAAAAAGACCAAGGGTCATTTCAGGATTCTAGGTCCTGATAAGGAAGGCAATGATCTTGCAGATTCATTAGCCAAACAAGGAGCCATAACTGGAGAACTCCTTAATATCGACCACTTAATGGGTGCAATTCAAGTAGAAGTCATTACTAGAAACCAGGCTAAAAAACAAAACGGCTAGATTACGAGTTGTGCGTTAGGCTTAAAAAGCAGCGTTAAGAGGTCCTAACGCTGCTTTTTAACGCCCGCTGGTGTTACGAGTCTTGCAGGTACTGGTGTACCGCTCACTTTTTTGGCCAGACTTGGAAGTACCGCAAATCCACTTACGTAAATTGTGTATCCTCTTTTTTTCAATGGGACTTGTATAGCACCGGTATTACGAGTCTGCCAAAAAGTGAGCGGTAGACCCTCTCCTGTCAAGACTGGTACCGCATTTTAAAGTCAGTAGTTAAGAGTTTTACACTACAACGCCGTAGCATAAAACTCTTAACTAAAGTGCTAAAAAGTACACTAACACCCATAAACTACCTATTAACCCCTAAGCCGAGGCCCTCCCGCATCGCAAGCACTAAAATACAATTTTGAACCCCTAATCTGCCGAACCAGACATCACCGTCACTATAATAAATATATTAACCCCTAAACCACTGCACTCCCGCCTCGCAAACATTAGTTAAATATTATTAACCCCTAATCTGCCGTCCCTAACATCGCCGACACCTACCTACATTTATTAACCCCTAATCTGCCGCCCCCAACGTTGCCGCCACTATACTAAAATTACTAACCCCTAAATCTAAGTCTAACCTTAACACCCCCTAACTTAAATATAATTAAAAGAAATCTAAATAAAAATTACTATCATTAACTAAATTATTCCTATTTAAAACTAAATACTTACCTATAAAATAAACCCTAGGCTAGCTACAATATAACTAATAGTTACATTGTATCTAGTTTAGGATTTATTTTTATTTTACAGGCAAGTTTGTATTTATTTTAACTAGGTAGAATAGTTATTAAATAGTTATTAACTATTTAATAACTACCTAGCTAAAATAAAGACAAATTTACCTGTAAAATAAAACCTAACCTAAGTTACACTAACACCTAACACTACACTTAATTTATAATTTATAATTAAATTAATTCCCTAAATTAAATACAATTAAATACAATTAAATAAAATTAGCTAAAGTACAAAAACAAACACTAAATTACAGAAAATAACAAATTACAAGATTTTTAAACTAATTACACCTAATCTAATCCCCCTAACAAAATAAAAAAGCCCCCACAAAATAAAAAAAAAGCCCTACCCTACACTAAATTACAAATAGCCCTTAAAAGGGCCTTTTGCGGGGCATTGCCCCAAAGTAATCAGCTCTTTTACCTGTACAAAAAAATTACAAATCCCCCTCAACATTAAAACCCACCACCCACACAACCAACCCTACTCTAAAACCCACCCAATACCCCCTTAAAAAAACCTAACACTAACCCCTTGAAGATCACCTTACCGGGAGAAGTCTTCATCCAAGCCGGGCGAAGTGGTCCTCCAGATGGGCAGAAGTCTTCATCCAGACGGCATCTTCTATCTTCATCCATCCGGCACGGAGCTGGTCCATCTTCAAGACATCCAACGCGGAGCATCCTCTTCTAACAATGGCTAACACTGAAAGAAGGTTCCTTTAAATGACGTCATCCAAGATGGCGTCCCTTCAATTCCGATTGGCTGATAGAATTCTATCAGCCAATCGGAATTAAGGTAGAAAAATCCTATTGGCTGATGCAATCAGCCAATAGGATTGAACTTCAATAGTATCCTAGGATTTTTTCTACCTTAATTCCGATTGGCTGATAGAATTCTATCAGCCAATCGGAATTGAAGGCACGCCATCTTGGATGACGTCATTTAAAGGAACCTTCATTCAGTGTTAGCCGTCGGAAGGAAGAGGATGCTCCGCGTCTTATGTCTTGAAGATGGACCCGCTCCGCACCGGATGGATGAAGATAGAAGATGCCATCTGGATGAAGACTTCTGCCCGTCTGGAGGACCACTTCTCCCGGCTTGGATGAAGACTTCTCCCGGCTTCGTTGAGGACTTCGGCCCAGTTGGATGAAGACTTCTCCCAGTAAGGTGATCTTCAAGGGGTTAGTGTTAGTTTTTTTTTGGTATTGGGTGGGTTTTAGAGAAGGGTTGGTTGTGTGGGTGGTGGGTTTTAATGTTGGGGGAAGATTTGTAATTTTTTTTACAGGTAAAAGGACCGATTACTTTGGGGCAATGCCCCGTAAAAGGACCTTTTAAGGGCTATTTGTAATTTAGTGTAGGGTAGGGCTTTTTTTATTTTGGCGGGGCTTTTTTATTTTGTTAGGGGGATTAGATTAGGTGTACTTAGTTTTAAAATCTTGTTATTTGTTTATTATTTTCTGTAATTTAGTGGGGGGGTTTTGTACTTTAGCTAATTTTATTTAATTTAGGGAATTAATTTAATTATAGTGTAGTGTTAGGTGTTAGTGTAACTTAGGCTAGGTTTTATTTTACAGGTAAATTTGTCTTTATTTTAGCTAGGTAGTTATTAAATAGTTAATAACTATTTAGTAACTATTCTACCTAGTTAAAATAAATACAAACTTGCCTGTAAAATAAAAATAAATCCTAAGCTAGCTACAATGTAACTATTGTAGCTAGCTTAGGGTTTATTTTATAGGTAAGGATATAGTTTTAAATAGGAATAATTTAGTTAATGATAGGAATTTTATTTAGATTTATTTAAATTATATTTAAGTTAGGGGGGGTTAGACCTAGGTTTAGGGGTTAATAACTTTAATATAGTGGCGGCGACAATGGGGGCGGCAGATTAGGGGTTAATAAGTGTAGGTAGGTGGCGGCGACATTGAGGACGACAGATTAGGGGTTAATAAATATAATGTAGGTGGCGGCGATGTTGGGGGCAGCAGATTAGGGGTTCATAACTATAATGTAGGTGGCGGTGTTGCCCGGAGCGGCAGATTAAGGGTTAATAGTTATAATGTAGGTGTGGGCGATGTCGAGGGCGGCAGATTAGGGTTAATAAGTGTAAGATTAGGGGTGTTTAGACTCGGGGTTCATGTTAGGGTGTTAGGTGTAAACATAAATTTTATTTCCCCATAGGAATCAATGGGGCTGCGTTAAGGAGTTTTACGCTGCTTTTTTGCAGGTGTTAGACTTTTTTTCAGCCGGCTCTCCCCGTTGATTCCTATGGGGAAATCATGCACGAGCACGCACAACCAGCTCACCGCTAATGTAAGCAGCGCTAGTATTGGAGTGCTCAACGCTCACTTCTTGTCTGGTTTGTAAAAACCTGTAATACCAGCGCTGTCTGTAAGTGAGCGGTGAGCATAAACTGCTCGTTAGCACCGCACAGCCTCTAACGCAAAACTCACAATCTAGGTGAAAATGAGCCTAACATAGTACAATGGAGTCAGGATTCTCCTAGTAATGACCTGATCACTAGTCAAAAGGATGACCCCATTATAGGTATCTTCTATAAACACATAGAAGATCCTGAAAGCAACTCCATCTCAAAAAAGGACAGTAATGGCAAGGAAGATCTTAGAATCTTAATAAAATCCAGATCACAATTCAAATTACAGGATAGTTTGCTAATTAGAACCTCAAAAACAGGCATCCAGCAATTGGTGGTACCTACAAAGTTCAGAGGTCTCATGCTTCAACATGCCCATGATGCTTCCACATCCGGCCATCGTGGTGCCAAATTATCATATGAGATATTACGTGACTGCACCTTTTGGCCACGTATGTTGAAGGATGTTCAAACCTACTGTCAAGTTTGTTTAATCTGTCCAAAATACCAACCCACTGCACCAACACATAGAGCGCCATTGCAGAAAAGGGGGATGGTAATGCCATGGTCAGATATACAAATTGATTTTATTGGTCCAGTGACTAGGTCATCTAGAGATAACAAATACATGTTAACAGTGACATGCCTGTTCACTAAGTGGTTAGAGTGCATCAGTGCACCTAACAATAGTGCTGAAACATGCGCAGGTTTGCTCATCAACCAAGTGTTTTCCATATTTTATTTACCCCAGCGAATCGAATCCGATCGGGAAACAACAGAGACTAGAATATGACAGTTCTAGTCAACTGTCATATTCTAGTCTCTGTTGTTTGGATTTCTTCAGCCTTTGCTTGGATTTTTATACAACCTGCCTTGGATCATTCATCTGGTATTCATCTTGTTTCCAGGTTTTGCAGGTGCCTAATTCCTGTGAGATTACCTGCTTCAGTTCTATTTTGCATGTGTTTCCTGTGTTTGTGCACATGCTATACAAGTGGATATATATCAGCTCTGCAACATATAACACTGCTGCACAAGTGAGAACGTGAAGGGAACAGAATACCAGCCTCTAGAAGGATTGAAAGTCCATACTCTAAGAGGGGAAAGGCACATACTCTGAGAGGAGAAGAACACTACCATCTGACCCTACTACCACAGCCACACCAGGACCACGGAAGTTTCACACTTACAAGAGGCGGCAACTTACCTCATATGATTGAGGTCCGTTCTAATAAGTGTAATACCTACCAGATTTTCCTGTATATTTCCTAAAGGATATCTAGTCTCCATTTGAGACTATCTCATTGACTATTTTAATTTGTTGTCACTGTCATCACTACCACCTCTAATACAAGGGACAACACACTGTGTGAAAAATATCTTGTATATGACAGAGTATTCGAATAGACTCATGTACATCTATATTTACCTTTAATCATAACTGATACCACTAGTGAGACCAGGGTTTTGTACCTAGGATAAGCGCTGTTTTACACTCTCTCCATATATATATATATATATATATATATATATAAAAATATAATCCTGCAGTAAGAAAGCACACTCCAAAGTACTTGTACAAGAATCCACCTTTAATTTATGAACGTTTTCGAGCTTAACAAGCTCGTCCTCAGACAAACAAAGTATCAACAGTTACACTTACCACCACTGTCACTTTATACCCAATACACCAGCCGTCACGCCCCCAGAGGGGAAGGGTCAGCCGTGTCAACGTACCAGAATGGTGCAAACACCCCAAAGTGAAATGTAAATCATTTTAAGCCTAATAAACTTAACAGCTCTAATGCGGATATTTGACAAATTCAAGAGACAGACACAAGCGGAGGCAATAGAGATATGTATCAAGCTAGACGGTTCTAAAACCCTGTCATAACGTGTATCCATGGAAACTGACAACAGAAGCCACGATTGGCTAGCGTACATGACCAATTGGAGCACTGCAATCTACTATCATCGGCGGCAAACAAAACACAATATCAATCAGAAAAGCCTGTCACTATAATAATAGTTTTAAAGAAAACCTTGATCTGAATGTATCGAAAAATAGCAGATCTCCAACCCGTTACAGATCTTTCAACCCATTACAGGTCAGGCAACCCAGACAACGAAAAACTCCTGTTTTTTTGTTGTCAAGCCAAGTCGTGTGTTGATAGCAATCAATGGGGTCCGTTTTGATAAGAAAGTCTCTCAGAGATCTGGATCTACGGAAACCCAGTCTTGGTGCTGACATTTGAGTGATTGGAAGAGATTTGTCAGACGTAACTATGTTGTCAGCACCAAGACTGGGTTTCCATAGATCCAGATCTCTGAGAGACTTTCTTATCAAAACGGACCCCATCGATTGCTATCGACACACGACTTGGCTTGACAAAAAAAAACAGGAGTTTTTCGTTGTCTGGGTTGCGTGACCTGTAATGGGTCCATTACGGGGCCATCCCTTACGCACCCACACAGACAGGTGTATAAACATAAGTACCGCCTTACATGTACCACAACCTATATTGTGTACTTGTTACACTGCACTTGTGGTCTGTCCTATGTGGGCAAGACTTCCGATGACCTCAGGACGAGGATGGCAAACCATCGCTCTTTCATCCACACCGCTCTCAAACAGGGGGGATCTGAACAGCCGGTAGCACAGCATTTTGTGGACTGCCAACACAAGGTTGCTGATCTAAAATATACCATCATAGACCATGTTCCCCCTTTAACTAGAGGGGGTGATTGCAACAGAATATTACTCCAAAGAGAGGCGCGATGGATATTTAAGTTGGAAATGGTTACACCTAAGGGACTTAATGCATTCCTAGACTGGCAGGTCTTCCTATAAATTCACAACAGTACATTGTTGAGAGCCACAATACATTCAGCAGAGGCCTCTAGTTGCCTTTTTATTCATGGCCCTTACTCTTGGAATTAGTTTATCAGGTAGCAGTATAGCTATAGTTTAGTTCCCTCTAATTATCACACAGATAGGGACCTTTTGTTATAGATTAGGCTTCGTTCATTCTCATACTTTCCCTGCTAAATAGTGCCCAGTATGTCCCTTAGTCTTATCTTATTCATTTCTGGTTATACTTAGTCCTATAGGGTTTTCCGATGCATACTCTAGAGCTGAATGTGTTATATATAGCTGCTTTTGCCGTATGCTTTCTGACACTCCACATACGCTGTTGTGTGTGACACCTCGACCATCTGATTGATTGTGCAGTACAAGGGTGATTTGTGCCCTGATTGCCTGATCGCGGTCTCACTCACACTAACGGGTTGGAGATCTGTTATTTTTCGATACATTCAGTTAAAGGTTTTCTTTAAAACTTATTATAGTGACAGGCTTTTCTGATTGATATTGTGTTTTGTTTGCCTCCGATGATAGTAGATTGCAGTGCTCCGATTGGCCATGTACTCTAGCCAATCGTGGCTTCTGTTGTCAGTTTCCATGGATACACGTTATGACAGGGTTTTAGAACCGTCTAGCTTGATACATATCTCTATTGCCTCCGCCTGTATCTGTCTCTTGAATTTGTCAAATATCCGCATTAGAGCTGTTAAGTTTATTAGGCTTAAAATGATTTACATGTCACTTTGGGGTGTTTGCACCATTCTGGTACGTTGACACGGCTGACCCTTCCCCTCTGGGGGCGTGACGGCTGGTGTATTGGGTATAAAGTCACGGTGGTGGTAAGTGTAACCGTTGATACTTTGTCTGAGGACGAGCTTGTTAAGCTCGAAAACGTTCACATATTAAAGGTGGATTCTTGTACAAGTCCTTTGGAGTGCGCTTTCTTACTGCAGGATTGGATACTTTGTTTGCTGCACCCAAGGCCATATTGGTGAAGTTTGGAGTGCACTTTGTCTATTGTTGTATGTATATATATATATATATATATATATATATATATATATATATATATATATATATATATATATATAAATAAGATAAAATAAGTATGCAATCTATCAAATATTAAATTTGAGCATGCTTATTTTATTGCTGAATACATTATGTATATTGCAAATCTGAGGTAAGACATGAGATGCCTTGCTGATTACACATCAGACCCCCTCCCCACTCAATATGCTAAATCACATTTGCGCAGATCAAAATCTATGTAATAAAAGTTATCAGGTAATGACCCCATGTGGAGATATACAGACATACTGTCTATAATGACATATTTGAAGCTGAGGAAGACAGTAATTAACACAATGGCTCACTAGATTCTCTTTGAAGATCTAATACACATTCTCATTTGGAAAGGCATCTGAACTCAAGTTACCTACAGACATATGGTAATGCTGTGACTTAATCTTCATATAAGATTATATTAACAACATATATATATATATATATATATATATATATATATATATATATATATATATATATATATATATATATTGATCTGAAACATACTATATTGGATAAATATCTGCTGTATTGAATGGCTGCATTAGTGAATCTTAAATGTGTTCCTTGAAAGCATAGAAGTCTTAAGGATTTGAAGTTTGGACAAATTATCTATACAGTTTTCAAACATTTAATATGTGCCTCAGACTGTCCAAATAATAGGTACAAATACATAGATATGAGATTGTCTGTTTGTATAATATTAAATATTAATATTTGCTGAATTTAATAAGTAGCTATATAATCAATCTAAAATGTTTAAGTGTGTCAGAATAACATTATCTCTTTCATTTCAGACCTGTGAGAAACCAGTGTTGTCCCATGAAGTATATCATATCTGTGTTTTTATGCATTCAAAACAATGTAATATCAGAATATGAATTTATATATTAATTAATTCATACTGAAAACATTAGCATCCTTTTACATCCTTTCATAGAAAATGTGATTTTTAAATGCATTTTAAAATATTACTAGAGATATGCTCATGTTTAGTCTCCATATGTACATTTTCAATGATATTAGATGTTACCATATGTACTGAACACATAATTTATTAATATCAGAAAATATTGTGCCAGTATATATCAGGGTTATAATACAATTTATTTATTATTATTCTTTAAAACAAACCCCCAATAAAAATGTATATATACGAAACAATTGAAATTAATAATTATTCCTAAATTCTTTAGACTACATAAATATATTGCAATATGTATATAAATATTAACTAGAGACCAGATTATGAATCAAATTATACACGCTTATTCTGTTACAGCAGATCATAAAAAATATATACCTTTAAAATTAAACTTTACTCACAATGAATCGCATTAAAATACCACAATGAAATACCAGAATATGGACATCTAACTTTAGTGTTTAGATAAACAATATACCAAGATACTTAACACAAATCTTACTGGGTCTCAATAAATTTAAGATAACTTTCAGACAAGTATAATTAAGTAACTTAGCCCACAAATGATTCTATATAATTTCAATTAAAAACACCAGAAATTATATATATTATTAATGCAAACAGCCAATTTATGTGACTAGCTAAAACTACACAGGACTATGGATATAAGTATAAAATATAAAGTGCCCTTTTAAAATTATTAATTTTAATTAAACTGTAGCAACAATGAATGTATTTGCTTTAAAATATTAAATCACAGTCACTGCCATACGTTACCACATAATCAAATGATTATTTAGTTTCCAGAATTTCTTGTGGGTCATCCAAGAAGAATTTATCCACTATATCGCAAAGGTACAGGCCTCAAAACTACTAAACAAAACTGTGTGTCTGGGTCTTTATTCCAAAAAATAAAGAATCCCTCCTACTTTTCTTTAATCATTCCCACAAGATTTTGATAGGCCCTCAGATGCTTGTCTCCGATTCGCTCTGGGATCTGAAGATCTCATAGGCTGTTTAGTTTGGCATATGTTTTAAACAGTCAACTCGTTTGAGTTTCATACCAGTTTTAATCCACGAGGGGGCAGCGGATAACCAGAAATGCAGTCTCACTTTCAATACTGCTACAGCTTAATATCTCACCTTAAAATGTTTATTCAATATACTATAAATCCTTGTATTAATAAACTTATCTGGTCAACATATATGACCCATTTAATATAATTGAAAATGTACAATTTGAGAACAAACAAGTATATGATCAATTCTATGTTAAAATATGCTTATCGGAGTCTTATTCCTTTTCAATATAAATATAGCCCACATCTTTGTACATCTCTTGATAGTGTTATTTTGAGTGCATGAAAAACACAATTTATATATAATTTATAGGACAATTTACTGTTTTCTCCTCAGTCTGAAATGAAAGAAACAATGTTGTTATTAATTTTGAAATGAGTAGACATTTTAAATCCTTAAGACTTCTAATACATAGGTTAAGACATGTTAAAATCTTAACTCTCAGCCTTTCAACTCCCCAAATTAATATAAATATTGCATATCTGTATATCTCTTGCTGAGTGTACCACTATACTCCTGGAAAATCAAGATGTTGTTATTGGTTTCATACATCTTTAAAATAAGGTTATATAGTTGTTCATTTAATTTATTACAAACCTGAAATGCATTTCTCATGGAGATATACATTTTTATACAAGACTGAGGTATATCTTATTGAAATTTAAACATAGGTTGTACTTTAAAATGGATTTCAAAGTTACAATTCAAGCATGTGTTTCTGCTAGTTAATCTTCACATAGACGTAACATCTGGAATTTGTGGATTCAACTCGGCAGGGGTAATCCACTCTTGCATATACTTAGGCTTCAAAGAGATCAGTCCCAGGCCTAACGACCATTGCCTACAGATAGGAAAAACTCTTGCTTATAAAGGCTTGCTTTGAAGAAATCTGCTTTCACTAATTGAACCAAATCTTTTCCTTTTGTACCTAGCTTGTCTTAAGCAGCACGGAGGGGGGAAGGGGTTGTAGTGAGATCCATTTATATAAAATTAGATATTAGCTAAAATGAAATATTACATTCTGGGATACATCTGTAGTTTATTCAATGTTATTTCACAGGTACCCTGACAATTGAGTATATTAAATATACATTTGAAGATATATAATAAGCTATATTTACTGTTGGCAATGTTGATGGTGAGACTGCATTTCTGGTTGTCTGCTCCCACCTATAGTTCAAAAAATGGTATTACAACCAAAAGAGATTTGACTGCTCAGAGAGGCGTTTCTCAAATAGCCAATGATATGTTCAGCTCGAAGGGCCTATCACAGACAAGCATTCAAGGGCCTATCAAACTCTTGTGGGAATGATTAAAGAAAAGAAGGAGTGGTTTAGCTGATAAAGGTTGCCACACACACTAGACAAAGGACATACTCAAAGAAGCATAAAACTTTTGGCGAGAAAAATACACAGGTTTTGTGCCAAGAATATTCACTGCCATTTTGGGACACTTTCTTGGACAAAGATAACAATTTTGAGGCCTGTATCCTTACAATAGTGGACTAAATTCTTCTTAGATGACCCACAAGAAATTCTGGAAGCTGAACACTCATTTGGTTATGTGGTAACATATGGCTGCTCTATATATACTATTTAAATCAAAAGGTATTTTGTTGCTACAGTTAAATTGCAGCTGGTAATTTAAAGAACATATTTGGTGTTTTAAGTTAGATCCATAGCCCTGTGTAAATTAGAACCAGTCATATTCAGTGCCAAGTAATTTATTGGCTAGACAGGGTTTTGCACTCCAGATTTATAAGTCAGTCATTATAGTGAACTCTTTCATAACTGTACATAAACTGGTTATTGTGATAAAATCCCTGGTAGTAATTAATTAAGCATTGTTAAGCTAATAGTCCATATTCTGATATTTGGTGTGAACTAAGCTGGATAATTATAGACTGTGCTGGGATTCTCATGCGTGGTGTTTATTGTAAGTAAGGTTAATTTTAGAGATATATTTTTATGATCTGTGTATAATTGATTCATAAGCTAGTCTCTAATTAATATATTTCAATGTGTTCATAAATGTAACTAATCAAGAATTTAGGAATAGATATTAAATTTCAATTGTTTCGTATATACATTTTAATTGGAGGTTATTTTAAAGAATAATAATAAGTAAATTATATTATAACCCTGGTATATACCAACATATCTTTATTTGAAAAATCCAGAATGTAAACTTAGAAGCCAGCCCATTTTTGGTTCAGCACCCTGGGTAACGCTTGCCGATTGGTGGCTAAATGTAGCCACCAATCAGCAAGAGTTCCCTAGGGTGCTGAACCAAAAATGAGCCAACTCCTAAGCTAACATTTCTGTTTTTCAAATACAGATATCAAGAGAACAAAGAAACATTTATAATAGAAATAAATGAGAAAGTTGCTTATAATTACATGCTCTATCTGAATCAGGATAGAAAAATGTGGGTTTAGTGTCCCTTTAATCTTGATGAATATAGGCTGTCAAGTTTGTTTCAAAATATGCATTGTGCTTATTAAACTGAATAAAAAATAAATGTATTCGAAACTAAGAATGAATGCAGGTAAATTAAGCTGAAAATAGTGTCATTTGATTTGTAATGTGCCAATCAGTACCGTGTGCTCCCTGTCACATTAGCTGTCTCCTGCGAGAATCTCTGTTCTAGTGAGCTTCATTCCTTTCTATAGAGGTAAGTTAGAATAAAAAATAAATGTCTATTTGAAATAAATTGGATGGCAAATGTTTTCTGTCTAAGTGTATAAAATAGAAGACACATTATTTAATCACACTACAGCGAATAGCAAAACAAAGCACATGTTTTGCTAAAACATTTCACAAATGTAAACGCACAAATTTTTGCAACAGTAGCGCTTCGTGTGAGATAAGTAATAATGCAGAGCTTTACGTAAAATGTTTGCACACTTGTGTTTTAAAGGGATAGTAGAAAATATAGGTGTTATTTAATCTACTTTCTCACCTTGTGGCTCTTCTGCAACTACCCCTTCCATTTGTTCGCCTTTCAAATAATCAACATTAAGTCCTTCTGTAAAACAAAGGCAATATTAAAAGCATACATTTTATTTCTTTATTTTTATTAATTTATTTTGTCAGTGTCTGCCCTAATACCAAGATAAACACGATGTATTATAGAATATAAAAGACAGAACATTCGTTGCACTAGCTGTAGTTTGACCCTTTTGGCGGCTGTGATTAAAATATTTATGATGTGAATTTCAAACTCAAAGTCATTAATTCAATTCAATTGAAAACATAGGTATTGCATGTTGTTTTATCAAGTTACATTGCAAAAGCCTTATTTAATGCTTCGGATAACACCTTTAGCGCACACCTGTGCATTATTTTTAAAGCATTGACACCTTGGAAACTGTTTTCTGCCTGTATCTAATATTTATTGGCTGCTAACATTTTTTTTAATGTAAAAGCATTTGCACACCCTCATTTTAAGTATCAAAATAAACATCTATTCACGCACTTTTCTTCTTTGCTGTGATACATTATGTGCAATTCTATAAGAACCTGCTATTTTCTTGTTGTTTGGGTGACATTTGTGCATGGTCATTTCATGTATCATTAATTAAAGAAAAACAACATATGAAACATGGCAGCATAACTACATTAGACAAAAAACAATACATAATATCTGCAAATGCATATGTAATATCTGTCAACAATTGTTATACCAAGGACACTACAAACCATCAATTAAATGGATGCCATTTAGTTTCAAGAAGGATTCTGCTTTGATCCCAGAGGCAGAGCTTTTTTTCATTCTCTGCAATGAGATTTTTTTTTAGTGAAAACATTTTCTGCAGGTCCTTTTCAAATTAAAGGAATAATCTAGTCAACATTAAACTATCATGATTCAGATAGAACATACCATTTTAAGAAACTTTCTAATTTACTCCTATTATCAAATTTTCTTTGCTCTCTTGGTATCTTTATTTGAAAAAGCTGGAATGTAAGCTTAGGAGCTGGCCTATTTTTGGTACAGAACCCTGGGTATCGATAATTGGTGGCTACATTTATGCACCAGAGAATTAGAAAAAAAATGATAATAGGAGTAAATTAGAAAGTTGCTTAAAATTGCATGCTCTATCTGAAACGTTAAAGTTTGATTTTGACTAGATTATCCCTTTAAATTACATTTTAAATTAGGCAGTTACAATTGCAATGTGTTGATTAATTGAAGAAAAAGGCACATTTTAAAGTTGTATAACATATTGCAGCAGTTGAAAATTACATTGCAAATTAGCTGCAGAGAAAAAATCCCAAAAAAACTTTGTGCATTGCTCACAAGAACGTCTTAGATTCAGGAGCCAAAGCTCTGCAGACTACGAAATGTTAGGGGGTGGGGTTGAAATAATCCATGAGAGACAGTCATCAATCAATGTGCTGCCACTTCTCAGTGCTGCTCTATATTTGGCTGTTCTGTTCAAACAATGCTTTGCTCTGGCTGCACTGTTATGAAAATCATACATAGTGCAGAGCTGTTTGAAGAATACGGTCTGATGTGGAGAGTTCCTGCGTGTATCCTGTTCTTTCTGCAGGCATGATACATTTTCTGTGATGACATTACATATCACAGCCTTAGAGGTTATTACAGACCATTTAATAGTTGTAGAGGATGAGGCACACAGTTTTGTTTAATAAGACGTGTGTCAATTTAAGCAAACAAAATCATAATACAAAAGTGCTTGTATGACTATATGTTTCATATCCCCTTTTATGGCCTATTAAAGGTTAACATAAAGACATGCCTTATCGCCCTCTCTGACAACAAATGGGTTAACACTGCCATATTTCCGCTGATAAAAACCCTCATCATGCAACATTTCAATTTGCAACATACTAATCCTGCAACATTTCAATTGCAACACTTGATTAAACGATTTTAATCAATATTGTTTTCCTATTTCTTTTGTACAAAATTACTTTTAGGGTTAAAAACAAAAATATACCACTGTTTTTTTTTTTTTTAATTTATATGCCGTTTTACAACATCCTCTGTCAGTGCTTCTCCAAAGTAGTACAGAAAATTATCACTTTAGATTGACAAAGGCCTTATTCTGCAAGTGGAATTCTTTTCATACCAATTCTCTACCAATGCATATATGAGGCTTAGAGTTCAATTCTCCATTTAAAAATCAATATGAAAGGACATCCTTCTATGCAGCAGAACACATGATGCTATGAATATAATTTTCTTTGTCCTAATGTCAAAACCACTTTCATTATATGGCTCATTTGGCATTTCTTGTTCAAGGATAAAGGTGTGAAGGCAAATAAAAGTATCTTTGTGAAAAGCTGTTTGCTACTAAATGCTGAATATGTGTTCTATGACAAAAAAACAAAAAACAAAACTAACTGCAGTATTTGCTATAGAAAAAAACACCATCAAGGATGCAGTTAAATATCTATACCTGAATGAAATAGGATTACAAAGCAAGCAGCATGGCTCAGAGATACAAAGAAATACTATTGGTGCTCCAGCTGAGAGCTCTGATACTTGTAATTTTGGAAATTGTTAAGTGGAGTTAATAAAAGTTAACAATTACATGATAAGATATATTATGACAGAAGTATAGGGTGTTTATTGGTTGGGTTTGCAATACTGGCCCAAAAAATCTAATGGTTATTAAGAAATACTACATTAACCACTTAACGACCAAGGACGTACACCATACGTCCTCAAAAAAAATACAGTTAATGACCGAGGACGTGTGGCGTACCTCCTTGGTCTGGAAAGCAGCTGGAAGCGATCCTGCTCGCTTCCAGCTGCTTTCCGGTTATTGCAGTGATGCCTCGATATCGAGGCATCCTGCAATAACCCCCTTGGCCATCCGATGCAGAGAGAGCCACTCTGTGGCCCCCTCTGCACCGGACATCGGTGGCCGTTATCTTTGGTGGGTGGGAGCCAGTCTGGGAGGCGGGTGGGCGGCCATCGATGGGCCGAGGGGAGTGGAGGGGGGCGGGATCGGAGGTGGGACAGACGGGGGGCTCGCATAGGCGCGCGCGTGCACGGGGGGGGGGGGAGGGTTTGCGAACCGCTACACTGCTGAAAAACCATGTTGATAAAAGTAAAAAAAAAAATTATTTACAAATTGCATCTAAGCATCTAAGGGATCTAGAAGGGGTGGGGGGGTTGGTCTTGGTGGGGGGGGGGAAGCAACACTACAGAAAAAGGCAATACTTTTTTTACTAAACTGGGTACTGGCAGACAGCTGCCAGTACCCAAGATGGCACCCATTAAGGCAGAGGGGGAGGGTTAGAGAGATGTTTGGTGGGGGATCAGTGAGGGGGCTAAGGGGAGATCCTACACAGCAGCATATGTAAATATGCTTAAAAAAAAAAAGCCCAAATATAGCTTTTATTTTAGTACTGGCAGAGTTTCTGCCAGTACTTAAGATGGCGGGGACAATTGTGAGGTGGGGGAGGGAAGAGAGCTGTTTGGGAGGGATCAGGGGGTCTGATGTTTCAGGTGGGAGGCTGAGCTCTATAGTAAAGCTAAAATTAACCCTGCAAGCTCCCTACAAGCTACATAATTAACCCCTTCACTGCTAGCCATAATACACGTGTGATGCGCAGCGGCATTTGGCGGCCTTCTAATTACCAAAAAGCAACGCCAAAGCCATATATGTCTGCTATTTCTGAACAAAGGGGATCCCAGAGAAGCATTTACAACCATTTGTGCCATAATTGCACAAGCTGTTTGTAAATAATTTCAGTGAGAAACCAAAAGTTTGTGAAAAAATTAGTGAAAAAGTGAACAATTTTTTGTATTTAATCGCATTTGGCGGTGAAATGGTGGCATGAAATATACCAAAATGGGCCTAGATGAATACTTTGGGATGTCTACTAAAAAAAAAATATATACATGTCAATGGCTATTCAGAGATTCCTGAAAGATATTAGTGTTCTAATGTAACTAGCGCTAATTTTAAAAAATAATGGCTTGGAAATAGCAAAGTGCTACTTGTATTTATGGCCCTATAACTTACAAAAAAAGCAAAGAAGATGTAAACATTGGGTATTTCTAAACTCAGGACAAAATTTAGAAACTATTTAGCATGGGTGCTTTTTGGTGGTTGTAGATGTGTAACAGATTTTGGGGGGTCAAAGTTAGAAAAAGTGTGTTTTTTTTCCATTGTTTCCTCATATTTTATCATTTTTTTATAGTAAATTATAAGATCTGATGAAAATAATGGTATCTTTAGAAAGTCCATTTAATGGCGAGAAAAACGGTATATAATATGTGTGGGTACAGTAAATGAGTAAGAGGAAAATTACAGCTAAACACAAACACCGCAGAAATGTAAAAATAGCCTTGGTCCCAAACAGACAGAAAATGGAAAAGTGCTGTGGTCATTAAGGGGTTAAAGGGAAACTAAACCCAATTTTTTTCTTTCATGATTTAGATAGCGCAGGCAATTTTAAGCAACTTTCTAATTTACTCCTATTAATTTTTCTTTGTTCTCTTGCTATCTTTATTTAAAAAGCAGAAATGTGAAGCTTAGGAGTCAGATCATTTTGAGTTCAGCATCCTGGATAGCGCTTGCTTATTGCTGGCTACATTTAGCAAAACAATAAGCAAGCATAACCTATGTTCTGAACCAAAAATGGGCCCGGCTTCTAGGCTTTACATTCCTGCTTTTTAAATAAAGATAGCAAGAGAACAAAGAAAACTTGATAATAGGAGTAAATTAGAAAGTTGCTTAAACTTGAATGCTCTGTCTGAATCATTAATTGGACAGTCAAGTCAAAAAAATACTTTCCTGATTTAAATAGGGCATGTAATTTTAAACAACTTTCTAATTTACTTTTATTACCAATTTTGCTTTGTTCGCTTGGTATTCTTTTTTTTTTTTTTTAAATGAATTTTTATTCAGTTTTAGAATGTAAAGTAACACTTGGGGACACGCAAGACCCCTGCTCAAACATAAACAGACAAAAAGAAACGGACATGCAGGTCCGGCTGCAATAGCTGTCAAAATATTGATACATCATAAGTAAATTGCAGAGATTTGTGGTGGAAATAATTCACCAAGATTGAACCCTAGTGTGGGCTCAGAATATGGGGGGGGGGGGGAGGTGATGCTTATAAACAAAATTTAATGTTCCAAAGAGCCAGTTCGAAAGAAGAAAAAAAAAATTAATAATAATAATAATAAATAAAAAATAAAAAAATTGCTGTAGTATGTAGTAATGGGTATGGCCATAGAGATTGAGAGCAGGTTCTGCCAACATCTAGAAATGTGGGTAATAATAAAAAATTCCAGAGACAAGTGAGATGCAAATTGTACCCAGTACACACTGTACGTAGCACCCACTGAACTTAGCACTCATTGTGCCTAGCATACACTTAGCCTAGCACTCATTACACTCAACACTCATTGTACCTTGCGCACGCCATACCCAGCACACGTTATACCTAGCACACACCGTACCCGGCGCACACTATACTTACCACACATTGCACCCACCACACATTGTACCTAGCACACATTGCACCTAGCACACATTGCACCTAGCACACATTGCACCTAGCACACATTGCACCTAGCACACATTATGTCCAGCACACATTATGTCCAACACACATTGTACCTAGCACGCGCCGTGCCTAGCACACTCGGTACCTAGCACATATTGTACCGAACACCCATTGCGCCTAGCACACACGGTACCCGGCACCCACCTTGCCGAGCACAGGCTGTACCTAGCACACGTGGTACCTGTAACACGTTGCACCTAGCACACGTTGCACCTAGCACACGTTGCACCTAGCACACGTTGCACCTAGCACACGTTGCACCTAGCACACGTTGCACCTAGCACACGTTGCACCTAGCACACATTATGTCCAGCACACATTGCACCTAGCACACATTGTACCCAGCACCCGCCTTACCTAGCACACGCGGTACCTAGCACATATTGTACCGAACACCCATTGCGCTTAGCACACACGGTACCTAGCACACACGGTACCCGGCACCCACCTTGCCGAGAACACGCTGTACCTAGCACACGCAGTACCTAGCACACGCAGTACCTACCACACACGGTACCTACCACACACGGTACCTACCACACACGGTACCTACCACACACGGTACCTACCACACACGGTACCTACCACACACGGTACCTACCACACACGGTACCTAGCACACACGGTACCTAGCACACATTGCACCTAGCACACATTGCACCTAGCACACATTGCACCTAGCACACATTATGTCCAGCACACATTGCACCTAGCACACATTATGTCCAGCACACATTGCACCTAGCACACATTGCACCTAGCACACATTGCACCTAGCACACATTGTACCTAGCACGCGCCCTGCCTAGCACACGCGGCACCTAGCACACATTATAGCGAACACCCATTGCGCCTAGCACACACTGTACCTAGCACACACGGTACCTAGCACACACCGTACCCGGCATCGCTTGGTATTCTTAGTTGAAAACTAAACCTAGGAGGTTTATATGCTAATTTGATAGACCTCGAAGACCGCTTCTAATTTTCTTTTAACAGTTTTTCACCACTAGATGGCGTTAGTTCATGTGTTTTATATAGATAACATTGTGCTCAGGCACGTGAAGCTCCTAGGAGTGAGCACTGATAAAAATGCAAGTCTGTCAAAAGAACTGAAATAAGGGGGCAGTTTGCAGAGGCATAGTTACAAGGTAATTACAGAGGTAAAACATGTATTAATATAACTGTGTTGGTTATGCAAAACTGGGGAATGGGTAATAAAGGGATTATCTATCTTTTTAAACAACAAAAATTCTGGTATTGACTGTAAATTTAAAGAAAAAATTTGGGTTTAGTATTCCTTTAACCAGGACATGTTTTTTTGTTTTTTCAAACGTACTGTTTGACTAAGCTGCTATTTTGATCCAGAAATAGATATTTCATTTAACCTCCCTGTAGCACATTGTAGGGGAAATAAACACTCTGGTGATATAAGGGATGTTAACAGCAGTATCAAAACACTTTTTAAGACGAACAGTATTAGGGGGTTAATGACATAGGGCCAGATTATGTTACATGCGAGCGATATTGGGTTTATTACGGCTGTTTGCACACGCGTCGGAAGTAGCATTCGTGTTATAAGTTGAAAGTAAATGCGAACGCGTGAGCGCAATCACAATTTACTCCAGAATGATTACCCCAAGGTCAGAGCTCTGGTTAACTGTTACGCAAAACAAAAAAAGTGTCAGAAAACAAATAAAAAATACATTATAAAAAGTACAGTCACATTCATAACACCACCATTTAATAATTTTTTTTAAATAAAAAAAATGCACAAAAATGGTATTAGGGCTCAAAGATATGAGGTCTCATATAAAGACACATATATGTAATAAAGTGTTTAACTGTATTTACTGTAAATATGTCACATTGCAATGTTCTCCACATAGTGGAATGTGTTCTATTGTTAAATATCTCTCTCTCTCTCTATATATTTTAAGGGTTTGCACGCGAGTGCAGCGTTAGGTTCTCCCCCCCCCCCCCACTTTGAGCTCCATTGAAGTATATTCAGAATATGTTTAACTTGTCACGATATTCAAAGTTAGTTTTTTTGTGTGCGCCGGGTTAGGACGCGAGCAAAAACTTTTTACTATTCAACTTGTTATATGAGCGCTACCTGATGTGCTCAAAAAGCTTACTTCTAGCTGAGTTAACACACGAGTGGGAGCGCTAAATAGCTCTCCACTCATCTACCAGGGTATGAAAGAACAGTTCTAATATATATTTTTTTTTTTTTAAAAATAGTTTTTATTTTTGATTAACAATAACATCAGCAGTATTAGGTATACAAATTTAGCAATGATAAACGGTGCAATATTTTCAAAATACCATTTTTACAAAGTATACACATCCATTGAAAAGTTATCCGGATGAGAAAATCCATTGTCCATAGATACCTAAGATTCCCCCGGACTAACCCGGGAAGGACTATCAAATACCCATGAAGCGGACAGGCTTGGTTTCAATTTCTGTTCATCTAAGTGCTTTGACATTGTGCAAATAAGAGAAAAGCAAAAGAAAAGAAAAAGAACATACAGGGACTGTTCATACCAGCATTAACATTTAACCATTGTTTGGTCCAATATAGGAGAGAAAGTTAACCTCAAATTTTGTGCTGAGCGGAATATAAATAAGAGAAAAAAAAAAAGGGGGGGGGGAGGGGAGAGGAGGGGGTATAGGCCGGTTTCATTCAAAGGGATAAGGGGAGGGAAGGTGAGGGATGGGTACTTGGAGGGTTTCACAGGGTCGTGAGGCATCTTGGATGTAAGAGCAGATGAGGTCTACACCTGAGTTTTACTCAGGGCCATACCCCGAAATCATAATCTGGAGATCTTCCGAACCATGTATGTGTGAAACATATAATTCCATTGTCTTCACGAAGTTCAGAATATCCACCACCTGCTCCCAAGAGGGTGTGGTCTGTTGAAGCCACATTCTGGCCAGAGCTAGTTTTATTGCTGGAATTTATATTTAATTTTCAATATACTGAGAATGTTCTCTGGGACATTGATAGTATACGCTTCTGTTTTAGATACGTTGAGTTTATAGTAACTAACTTCTCTAATAGAGAAAACAGATGGGGTAGAGAGGTAAGAGGATCAGATACTAGAACCGTCAGATCATCTGCAAAAAGAGCTACTTTCTGCTTTACATGGTGTATTTCCACACCTTTGATCTGTGGGTTGGAGCGAATGGCTGTAGCCAAAGGTTCCATGATGAGAGTAAAGATAAGAGGTGACAGCGGGCACCCTTGTCTGGTACCATTGGTTATAAAAAAGGGTTCCGAACAGAAGCCTAATCCCTTAACTTTTGCAGATGAGTTAGAATATAATGCCGCTATAGTCGTGATAAAAGGTGATGGGAATCCAAACCTCCTCAGTACCGCAAACATATATTCCCAGTCCACCCTGTCGAAGGCCTTTTCAGCGTCCAACGACAGGGTGGTACAGGGCAAATGTAATCTCTGAGCCTCAAAATAGACATTCAGTAATCGTCTTGTGTTATCAGGTCCTTAAAACAAAACCCACCTGGTCGAGGTCCACCAGATCGGGTAGAAGAGAGTTAAGGCGCGAAGCTATTATTTTAGCATAGAGCTTAACGTCAAGGTTTAGTAACGAAATAGGTCTATAGCTCTTACACTTCGTAAGATCTTTCCCTTGTTTTGGAAGCGTCATTATAACCGCCTGTAAAAACTCGGTTGGAAAAGTGCCTCGGGAGCTCGCCAGCTGAAAAAAAATGAAATATGGGAATTAGCTGTGTTTGGAATTTTTTGTAAAAGACGTCTGTGAAACCATCTGGCCCTGGAGATTTAAAAGCTTTAAGAGACTTAATAGCCATCTTGACCTCCAGAGCAGAGATAGGGTGCTGCAGGATGTCTGCCTGATCCTCGGAAACCTGAGGGAGATTTAAGGAGGCAAGGAAGTCATCAATGACATTGGAAATTGGAAGAGGGAGTGTAGCATCCTCCTTCAAGTTGTAAAGAGAAGCATAGTATTTTGCAAAGGTATCCCCAATATCCTTTGGCTTAGTAATATTTTGTCCCCCTACTTTCAGTGCAGCTATAGGTGCTGCCGCTGTCACAAATTATTGGCGAGTAACCTATCGGCTTTATTACCTTTATGATAATAGACTTCCTTAAGCCTACAAAGCCTTTCTGCCGACCTCTCATTTTCCAGTCGGACAATCTGAGCTTTGATATCAACTAACTTTTTAAGGAGTTGGGATGAAGGGTTAGTTTTATGAACATTTGTTGTGGTACGTAAGTTCGTTAAGAGCTGTGCCAAAGTATCTCCTTTACGTTTCTTTATAGCTGACGCAATCTTTATAAAGGAGCCTCGCGTATACGCTTTTAACGAGGCCCACAGAGTAAAATCATCTACTAAAAAATCTGAAAGATCCTTAGTAATGAAGGCCAAAGTCTCTGGGGAGGAAAACAGATGAGGGGATAGGCGCCAGGTTGGAGAGTGTTGTAATTCCACTGAGGAATGTAAAGTCATATGGACCGGATCGTGGTCCGACCAGGGGCATGGGGGGATCCATGATCTAGTTACATTGTCCAAGAGTCCTGGGTCACAAAAAAAGGAATCTATTTGCGAATATGACTGGTGTACCGAAGAGAAATAGGTGTAATCACGAGCAGATGGGTAAAGAGCATGCCATACATCAAATAGATTAAACTGATACATTAGATTCCGAAATTTAGATGATAGCTCAAGTACGGGCTTAGCTGGTTTACGGGTCACATTTGACTTCCTGTCTACATATGGGTCCCAAACAATGTTAAAATCTCCGGCAATGAGCAGAAGGCCTTGACGCAGAGACTCCAGTTTCTGGAGGAACCTACGTAGTGTTCGGATGTGTTGCTCGTTGGGGCCATAATACGAGGCTAGGGTGTAGGTGACATCATCCAGCCTACAAACAATAATTAAGTATCTACCCTGAGGGTCAGATTCAGTAAAGATATTTTCATAGGAGACATCCTTATGAATAAGGATAGCCGTCCCTCTAGACTTTTGAGAGAAACTTGCAGCCTCAACAATCGGGAATAACTTAGACTGGATAGAGATTTTCGCATCTTTCACCCAGTGGGTTTCCTGCACAAAAAACAGTTGGGCTCTAGCTCTAGCCAAGGAGAAAAATGCAGCATTTGGTCGGGGAGTTAAGCCCCTCACATTGTGAGTCACACAATTGTTGGCATATTTCCTCAATGTTGTTTACTCTTATTACTATACAGGGGAGTGTCGGGAAGGAGAGTAGGAGCTATGGGAGGAAAAGTGGGGTGAAGGGATAAAAAAAAAAAAAAAAAAAAAGGGGGGCTAAGCAAAGCTCAGCAACCACAGGGCTCAAAGCACTCAACACCAATCTCTATAACAACAGTATAAAATATGAGATTAACAGATAAATGCAGTATTTAATAAAGATAAACTGCGTATGTAGCCTCTGAAACCAAATTCAGAGTACTTTAAGGGGGGGGGGGGGAATATGTACCTGCAAGCAGAATGCAGTGTCAACTCAGTACATGGGCAGAGAAGTATGGGTATATCAAATATACAATAAGTATAATAATAAGAAAGAAAAAAGAGAGAAAGAGAGGGGGGAGAGAGGATTTCCGGACCCAGAGGTAAAGAGGAGAGAGATAAAAAGGGAAAGAGAAAAAAAACAAAAAAAAACAAACAAAACAAAAACAAAAACAAACACAAAACACATAATCATAGGTGATAATTGAAGGTTATAACAATAATTAACATAACACCTTTAGTGAAACATTTGGTTACAGTGAGATCTGAACATTATAAGACAATATTATAGTGTATAAAACATTTATGGAACATGGATACCCACTGTTACAACATTATGCGGCCAGTTAAAGGGTTAATAGCAATGCAATAGAATAAAAACCTCACTGTGCATAGATAATACCTAGAGTATGTAGGTGACTTGTAGAAATATCTGGATACAATCATACTTTAACAGGGCAAACCCAAAACTACAATTTAGAGAACAGACACATAGCAGACTTGTGGGTTGTACATGGACATATGGTTATCAAAAGTAAGCTGGTGTAAACCCCTATATCAGAAGGGCATAGGGACACATCTGAGACCCATACCATCCGTGTCAACAGTCTAGTACATAAGATTTAAACAGCACAGACGTAGGCCAACCACAAGGCCACAAGGGGAAACCAAACAAAACATAACAAACAAGGTAGGGGCAAAGGGGACAAATTAAAAACAAGGGAACATGTGCTAAACAAATATTCAGGGAAACACATAAGGAAGATAGACAGAAAGAAAGAGAAAAAAAAAAAAAAAAAGAAAAAACCCCCACATAATCATTAGTCATAATTGAGGGTTATAACAATAATTAACATAACAACCTGTAGTGAAACATTTGGATACAATGAGATCTGAACATTATAAGACAATATTATAGTATATAAAACATTTATAGAACATGGGTACCCACTGCTACAACATTATGGGGCAGATTAAAGGGTTAATAGCAATGCAATAGAATGAAAACCTCACTGTGCATAAATAAGGCCTAGAGTATAGATTTTAGATTAGAGTGGGTTTGGGGGTAGCAGAGTTATAAATATAATACGAGGTGTCACATGTATTACCTATTCATAATGATAGTTTAATCCTTAATTTTTAGATTATTAACAAACAGTACCTGGAATGGACTACTCACTGAAGGGACAAACAACTACTAAATAAACTAGTTGTAACTGAGAGTACAGCAGAGTTTAAAGAGAGAGTAGTTCCATAAGTATATAATAAGGGTTAACACTACTTAGGACAAAAAGTGTCTAAATATTACGTTAACGTAATATAATAACGTTCCATGTCACTCATACATTTAAATTTTATTATAATCAACTAGGAACACACACACACACATACAGTAGCAAAGGCTGTGAATTAAAACCACTTAAACTCCGTGGATTGCATAATAGCAATCAGATACAAATGTTTACTATTGAATAATCCTCAGTCCGTTTAATAAATTTAGGTTAACTAAGCCCTTACAATCCGAGGGCTATATTAATCATTATTCTAATAACATAAAGGACTAGAGGATATAATTTTAACCACTATGTAAACTTTTTTTTATCCACAAGAGTAAGCACAATTAAAAGAACGAGCAGGAGAGACAAAGCTGCCCCTGTCGGACCCCTGACGCGCGTTTCACGAACGCTTCCTCAGAGGGGGTGCGGGCCGCTGCTACTCTGCGTCTTTTCTTGCAACTTAGTGCCCACCTCTAACACAGGATTGGATTGAAAAGTAGGAGTTGTCTACACAGGATTGACTGGATAGGTTGTCAATCATTACATCACAGTCCTGCGTATAAAAACACAATTTATGCTTACCTGATAAATTTATTTCTCTTGTGGTGTATCCAGTCCACGGATCATCCATTACTTGTGGGATATTCTCATTCCCAACAGGAAGTTGCAATAGGACACCCACAGCAGAGCTGTTATATAGCTCCTCCCTTAACTGCCATATCCAGTCATTCGACCGAAAACAAGCCGAGAAAGGAGAAACCATAGGGTGCAGTGGTGACTGTAGTTTAAATTTAAAAATTACCTGCCTTAAAATGACAAGGCGGGCCGTGGACTGGATACACCACAAGAGTAATACATTTATCAGGTAAGCATAAATTGTGTTTTCTCTTGTAAGGTGTATCCAGTCCACGGATCATCCATTACTTGTGGGATACCAATACCAAAGCTAAAGTACACGGATGAAGGGAGGGACAAGGCAGGTACCACTGCCTGTAAAACCTTTCTCCCAAAAATAGCCTCCGAAGAAGCAAAAGTATCAAATTTGTAGAATTTTGAATAAGTATGAAGCGAAGACCAAGTCGCCGCCTTGCAAATCTGTTCAACAGAAGCCTCATTTTTAAAGGCCCAAGTGGAAGTCACAGCTCTAGTAGAATGAGCTGTAATCCTTTCAGGAAGCTGCTGTCCAGCAGTCTCATAGGCTAAGCGGATTATGCTTCTTAGCCAAAAAGAAAGAGAGGTTGCCGAAGCCTTTTGACCTCTCCTCTGTCCAGAGTAGACAACAAACAAAGCAGATGTTTGACGAAAATCTTTAGTAGCTTGTAAGTAAAACTTTAAAGCACGAAACACGTCCAGATTGTGTAATAGACGTTCCTTCTTTGAAGAAGGATTAGGACACAAGGATGGAACAACAATCTCTTGATTGATATTCTTGTTAGATACCACCTTAGGTAAAAACCCAGGTTTGGTACGCAGGACTACCTTATCCGTATGGAAAATCAGATAAGGAGAATCACATTGTAAGGCAGATAACTCGGAGACTCTACGAGCCGAGGAAATAGCTACCAAAAAAAGAACCAAGATAAAAGTTTGATATCCATGGAATGAAGAGGTTCAAACGGAACTCCTTGAAGAACCTTAAGAACCAAATTTAAGCTCCATGGCGGAGCAACAGGTTTAAGCACAGGCTTGATTCTAACTAAAGCCTGACAAAATGCCTGAACGTCTGGAACATCTGCCAGACGCTTGTACAAAAGAATAGACAGAGCAGAAATCTGTCCCTTTAAGGAACTAGCTGACAATCCTTTTTCCAAACCTTCTTGGAGAAAGGATAATATCCTGGGAATCCTGACCTTACTCCATGAGTAACCCTTGGATTCGCACCAATAAAGATATTTACGCCAAATCATGATACATTTTCATGGTGACAGGCTTTCGTGCCTGTATTAAGGTATCAATGACTGACTCGGAGAAGCCACGCTTTGATAAAATCAAGCGTTCAATCTCCAGGCAGTCAGCCTCAGAGAAATTAGATTTGGATGGTTGAAAGGACCCTGAAGTAGAAGGTCCTGTCTCAGAGGCAGAATCCATGGTGGAAAGGATGACATGTCCACTAGATATGCATACCAGGTCCTGCGTGGCCACGCAGGCGCTATCAAAATCACCGATGCTCTCTCCTGCTTGATCTTGGCAATCAGTCGAGGGAGCAGAGGAAACGGTGGAAACACATAAGCCAGGTTGAAAGACCAGGGCGCTGCTAGAGCATCTATTAGCGTCGTCTTGGGATCCCTGGGCCTGGATCCGTAACAAGGAAGCTTGGCGTTCTGGCAAGACGCCATGAGATCCAGTTCTGGTTTGCCCCAATGATGAATCAATTGTGCAAACACCTCCGGATGGAGTTCCCACTCCCCCGGGTGAAAAGTCTGACGACTTAGAAAATCTGCCTCCCAGTTCTCTACACCTGGGATATGGATAGCCGATAGGTGGCATGAGTGAATCTCTGCCCAGTGAATTATTTTGGAAACATCTAACATCGCTAGGGAACTTCTTGTTCCCCCTTGATGGTTGATGTAAGCCACAGTCATGATGTTGTCAGACTGAAATCTGATGTACCTCAGAGTTGCTAACTGAGGCCAAGCCTGAAGAGCATTGAATATCGCTCTCAGTTCCAGAATATTTATTGGAAGGAGTGTCTCCTCCTGAGTCCACGATCCCTGAGCCTTCAGGGAGTTCCAGACTGCACCCCAACCTAGAAGGCTGGCATCTGTTGTTACAATTGTCCAATCTGGCCTGCGAAAGGTCATACCTTTGGACAGATGGACCCGAGATAGCCACCAGAGAAGAGAATCCCTGGTCTCTTGATCCAGATTTAGTAGAGGGGACAAATCTGTGTAATCCCCATTCCACTGACTGAGCATGCATAGTTGCAGCTATTGCCGCTACCATTAAGCCGATTACTTCCATACACTGAGCCACCGAAGGGCGCGGAATGGAATGAAGAACACAGCAGGAATTTAGAAGCTTTGATAACCTGGACTCTGTCAGGTAAATTTTCATTTCTACAGAATCTATCAGAGTCCCTAGGAAGGAAACTCTTGTGAGTGGGGATAGAGAACTCTTTTCCTCGTTCACTTTCCACCCATGCGACCTCAGAAATGCCAGTACTACGTCCGTATGAGACTTGGCAATTTGGAAGTTTGACGCCTTTATCAGGATGTCGTCTAAATAAGGGGCCACTGCTATGCCCCGCGGCCTTAGGACCGCCAGAAGCGACCCTAGAACCTTCGTAAAGATTCTTGGGGCTGTAGCTAATCCAAAGGGAAGAGCTACAAACTGGTAATGCCTGTCTAGAAAGGCAAACCTGAGAAGCCGATGATGATCTTTGTGTATCGGAATGTGAAGATAAGCATCCTTTAAATCCACTGTAGTCATATATTGACCCTCCTGGATCATAGGTAGGATGGTCCGAATAGTTTCCATCTTGAATGATGGAACTCTGAGGAATTTGTTTAAGATCTTTAGATCCAAAATTGGTCTGAAGGTTCCCTCTTTTTTGGGAACCACAAACAGATTTGAGTAAAAACCCTGTCCCTGTTCCTCCTTTGGAACTGGATGGATCACTCCCATAACTAGGAGGTCTCGTACACAGTGTAAGAATGCCTCTCTCTTTATCTGGTTTGCAGATAACTGTGAAAGGTGAAATCTCCCTTTTGGGGGGGAAGCTTTGAAGTCCAGAAGATATCCCTGGGATATAATTTCCAACACCCAGGGATCCTGGACATCTCTTGCCCACGCCTGGGCGAAGAGTGAAAGTCTGCCCCCTACTAGATCCATTACCGGATAGGGGGCCGTTCCTTCATGCTGTCTTAGAGGCAGCAGCAGGCTTTTTGGCCTGCTTACCTTTGTTCCAGGTCTGGTTTGGTCTCCAGACCGTCTTGGACTGAGCAAAAGTTCCCTCTTGTTTTGCATTAGAGGAAGTTGATGCCGCACCTGCCTTGAAGTTTCGAAAGGCACGAAAATTAGACTGTTTGGCCCTTGATTTGGACCTGTCCTGAGGAAGGGCATGACCTTTTCCTCCAGTGATATCAGCAATAATGTCCTTCAAACCAGGCCCGAATAGGGTTTGCCCCTTGAAAGGAATGTTAAGCAGCTTAGATTTTGAAGTCACGTCAGCTGACCATGATTTAAGCCATAGCGCCCTGCGCGCCTGTATAGCAAAACCAGAATTCTTAGCCGTTAGTTTAGTCAAATGAACAATGGCATCAGAAACAAAAGAATTGGCTAGCTTAAGTGCTCTAAGCTTGCCAAGTATGTCATCCAATGGAGTCGCTACCTGTAAAGCCTCTTTCAGAGACTCAAACCAGAACGCCACAGCAGCAGTGACAGGAGCAATGCATGCAAGGGGCTATAGGATAAAACCTTGTTGAATAAACATTTTCTTAAGGTAACCTTCTAATTTTTTATCCATTGGATCTAAAAAAGCACAACGGTCCTCGACAGGGATAGTAGTATGCTTTGCTAGAGTAGAAACTGCTCCCTCCACCTTAGGGACTGTCTGCCATAAGTCCCGTGTGATGGCGTCTATTGGAAACATTTTTCTAAAAATAGGAGGGGGAGAGAACAGCACACCTGGTCTATCCCATTCCTTATTAATAATTTCTGTAAACCTTTTAGGTATTGGAAAAACATCAGTACACACCGGCACTGCATAGTATTTATCCAGTCTACACAATTTCTCTGGCACTGCAATTGTATCACAGTCATTCAGAGCAGCTAAAACCTCCCTGAGCAACACGCGGAGGTGTTCAAGCTTAAATTTAAATGTAGAAATATCAGAATCAGGTATCTTTCCTGAGTCAGAAACATCATCCAAAGACTGAAGCTCTCCTTCCTCAGCTTCTGCATATTGTGAGGCAGTATCAGACATGGTTCTTAAAGCGTCATTATGCTCTGCATTTCGTCTAACCCCAGAGGTATCTCGCTTACCTCTAAATTCAGGTAGTCTGGCTAATACCGCTGACAGTGTATTATCCATGACTGCCGCCATGTCTTGTAAAGTAATCGCTATAGGCGCCCTAGATGTACTTGGCGCCATTAGAGCGTGACTCCATTGAGCGGGAGTCAAAGGATCTGACACGTGGGGAGAGTTAGTCGGCATAACTTCCCCCTCGTCAGATTCCTCTGGTGATGAATTTTTTAAAGACAGAATATGATCTTTATTGCTTAAAGTGAAATCAGTACATTTGGTACACATTCTAAGAGGGGGTTCCACCATGGCTTTTAAACATAATGAACAAGGAGTTTCCTCTATGTCAGACATGTTTGTACAGACTAGCAAGCTTGGAAAACAGTTTAAATCAAGTTAAGAAGCAAATATAAAAAACTGTACTGTGCCTTTAAGAGAAACAAATTTTGTCAAAATTTGAAAAACAGTAAATCAAACGAAATTTTTACAGTGTATGTAATAAGCTAACAGAGCATTGCACACACTTGCAAATGGATGATTAACCCCTTAGTTCAAAAAAACAGATCAAAAAAACGATATAGACGTTTTTTAACAGTCACAACAAACTGCCACAGCTCTGCTGTGGCCCTACCTTCCCCAATAAACGACTTTGGAAAGCCTTTGAGCCCTTTAGAGATGTCCTATAGCATTCAGGGGACTTCTGAGGGAAGCTGGATGTCTCAGTCTGTAATTTTAACTGCGCAAAAAAGCGCTAAAATAGGTCCCTCCCACTCATACTACAACAGTGGAAAGCCTCAGGAAACTGTTTCTAGACAAAATTTAAGCCAGCCATGTGGAAAAAACTAGGCCCCAATAAAGTTTTATCACCAAAGCATATATAAAAACGATTAAACATGCCAGCAAACGTTTTATATTGCAATTTTATAAGGGTATTACACCTGAGAGTAAGCATGATACCAGTCGCTATTAAATCACTGTATTCAGGCTTAACTTACATTAATCCGGTATCAGCAGCATTTTCTAGCATTTCCATTTCTAGAAAAAATTGTAACTGCACGCCATTCTCCCGCTGAAGTTACCTTTCTCCTCAGACATATGTGAGAACAGCAATGGATCTTAGTTACAACCTGCTAAGATCATAGAAAACTCAGGCAGATTCTTCTTCTATTTACTGCCTGGGATAAAATAGTACAACTCCGGTACCATTTAAAAATAACAAACTTTTGATTGAAGAAAAAAACTAACTATATTTCACCACTCTCTCTTACTACCTCCATGCTTGTTGAGAGTTGCAAGAGAATGACTGGATATGGTAGTTAGGGGAGGAGCTATATAACAGCTCTGCTGTGGGTGTCCTCTTGCAACGTCCTGTTGGGAATGAGAATATCCCACAAGTAATTGATGATCCGTGGACTGGATACACCTTACAAGTGAAATACTCGTTATCCAATAAGGGGTGTGTTTCTGACAGTGGCATAGGTATCAGGACAGAACCAATCCAGAACAAGCATGTCATACTTTTAGGTGGGCGTTTTGTTTTAGACAAACATGACTGGAGGATCATGTAAATAAAGAATAAATCATGCACGAAAGTATGTATGCTGTAACTAAAATGATATAACACAGTAATTACTTTGATCTATTAACCCTCGCAAATATCTTTTGCTATTAGAAAGGCCTGATGAAGAAATGAAGTCAGCTAAAGCGCAAAAAGATGATTACGGTTTAGTCTTTTAGACAATATAACTTGGAATCCCTATACATGAATGTATAAGTATACATCGTAAATGATCAAAACCATACATAAGTTATTAACAGCATTTATGTGTTTTATGTGCTTTAAAACCTTATGGATTTTTTGTTATAATGAATACAATTATACATAACGTTTGCTGTGCAAATTCCTGCTGCACATTTTATTATATTAAGGGATAGAGTTATTTAATGGAGCATTTGGAGAATGAAATTTTATTTGTTGTATCTTTATTGATTATTGGGTGAATATGTTTCATAGAGCAGTATTTGTAGAACTTTGAAAACTAAAACAACAGACATAAGTTATTTGACATACGGTATGAATACACTAATGTAATTCGTGAACATATTCCGTGAAGAGTGAGGATCAAAGTAAAGTGACGATCTTAATGTGAGGGTTAAAATGTTAACAGCTAACTTGGAATTCAAGTGGCTGGTATAGGTGATGGTGAGTGACGTGTCAAGATCAAGTCTATAACTTGTGAAAATGCAGATTCAAGTTAATTTAAGTTATTCTCGAACTTGACATAAGTTTGATTTTCAAAGTGTTTAATTCTTTAACAATAAAGTGCTACGTTGTAGTAGTGATGTGACAAAAACATGTAAAAAAACTTGTAAAAATTTTTTTTTTGATAAAGAAATTGATTGAAAAATTGCAAAAATGAAAATATAAAAATGAAATATGAAAATAACCATAATTATTAATTTTATACATCACTCTTAGGTGACTATCAATGTGTGTGTATATGGGCAGGTATGCTCATTTTCAAAATGACAATTTGACACCAGCTCCACAAGTATGGAAATCAAATGTAAAACCTAAGTCTACATATATTCCATCTTTATCTTTATCACCAGAGATATAGGTTTTTTTGCAATATGGTTTGCCAAAAGATACAACAGATACCCATATATAATGTTAAGAACAATCTAAGTAGTGCAGAAATACAGGCCTTAAGAGAAATTGAATCATGGCAAGATATTTTGATTAAACCATCGGACAAGGGTGGGAATGTGGTCTTATGGCCACGACAGATGTATATAGATGAAGCCACAAAACAACTGCTCAATAATTCTTGATATAAGCAGTTGATATTCAATCCCCAAAGTTCATACCTCATACAATACAACAGAATGATTAAAGATGCATGGGAGAAAAATATACTCTCCAATTCAGAAAAGAAGTATTTAACAAAAGAGAATCCAAAGACTGCCACACTATACTTTTTACCAAAAGTACATAAAAATCTTGTAATACCCCCAGGCAGACCTATCATGTCAGGAAATGATAACTTAACTGAGAATGCTAGCAAGTTTATTGATTTAAGGCTGAGAGAATATCTAACAACATTACCATCATATGTATGTGACACCATGGAAGTACTGCAAATGGTAAATAATATTCAACTAACTGATGATATGTGGTTAGTCACCGCGGACGTGGAGTCCTTGTATACCAACATCAGGCACAGTGATGGTACTGCCTGTGCGCCAACTTACGCAAACCTATTTCTTGGCTATTGGGTACTGCCTGTGCGCCGACTTACGCGAACCTATTTCTTGGCTATTGGGAACGTTTTTGTGTATTCTCCGATCAACTACAATCATATACTGAACACATACCAATGTGGTTAAGATTCATAGATGATGTCTTATTTATCTGGGAAGGAACATTTAATGAATTACAACTATTTATGCAAAAATTAAATGAGAACAAACTGAACATAAAACTTACTTATTCAGCTAGTCAACAGGAAATATGCTTTTTGGACTTGAAGATATTTAACCCCTTAATGACCACAATGTACCCTGTATGTCACTGGTTGTTAAGGTTTTTTTCAGGACATAATAGCACAAGTCTAGCAAGAACACACTCCCTCCAGCAGGCTTTGGGGAATAGAGCAGTCTCAAAGCTGGTGGCAAGACCGCGCTATAAAACAATCAAGTCGCAAAAAAAGGCCAGTGACATACAGGGTACGTCGCTGGTCCTTAAGGGGTTAAAAACAGCGAAGGTTTTATTAATACCACAATTTATAGGAAGGAGACAGCAAACAACACTCTACTACATCATTCGAGTGCCCACTCACCTAGCACCCTAAAAGCGATACCATATGGGGAGTTCTTGAGACTCTGCCGCAACTGTACAAATACGGAGATCTATATGTCAGAAAGCATTGCTCTATCACAAAGATTAATCTCTCGAGGGTACAGCAAAAAATCTGTAAAAAGAGCTAAATATAAGGCACTAAAAATATGTAGAGATGAATTATTAGTCCCCAAAGATAAAACAAAAGCAGAATCCTGCCCGAGACTAATAACTACATACAATCCTCAGATGAGACATTTAACCAAAATTATCAAGACAATGACCACTGGAAAATATTACAAAATGATGAAACTCTAAAACCTCTCATTGGAGACAAAGTATCCTTAGGATACAAAAGACCCAATAACCTAAGAGATGAGCTGGTATCCAGTCATTTTGTGAGATCTACAAAGAGAAAAGAGAGTGATCCAGGTATGTACCCCTGTGGCACTTGTTCAGCGTGCTAATATGTGTGGAAAATCAAAACATTAACTGATAAAACTGGCAGAGTACACAGAATACCTTTTCATTTATCATGCACCACAATTGGAGTGGTTTATGCACTCCACTGTTCATGCCAAAAGTTCTATGTTGGCATGACAACCAGAGAGGTAAAAACACGAATTCTGGAACACTGCTACAATATAAAAACAGCACGACGAGATTTGAAAAATGGCAAAAAAATAACCTCAGTTGCCAAACATTTTTTACTTCAGCACGAAAGTTCTACTAAGGATCTGAAATGTACAGTAATTCAAAAGGCATCCCTGGGCATTAGGGGAGGCAACATTGAAAAAGTATTGCTAAAAATGGAATGCAGGTGGATTTATTCTCTAAATGCAGTTAAACCAAATGGGACGAATGATTACAACAATTATTTTGTATTTTTGTAATATATAATAAAAAAACTTCTTGCTATTCATCACTGTATACAGTAATTATAAACAGTTATGTCTAAACTGTTTATTCTACCTGATAACCACTAGGGTATTATCATAAACTATAACAAAATAACATAATTTATGTAAGAACTTACCTGATAAATTCATTTCTTTCATATTAGCAAGAGTCCATGAGCTAGTGACGTATGGGATATACATTCCTACCAGGAGGGGCAAAGTTTCCCAAACCTCAAAATGCCTTTAAATACACCCCTCACCACACCCACAAATCAGTTTAACGAATAGCCAAGAAGTGGGGTGATAAGAAAAAAGTGCGAAAGCATAAAAAATAAGGAATTGGAATAATTGTGCTTTATACAAAAAAATCATAACCACCACAAAAAAAGGGTGGGCATCATGGACTCTTGCTAATATGAAAGAAATGAATTTATCAGGTAAGTTCTTACATAAATTATGTTTTCTTTCATGTGATTAGCAAGAGTCCATGAGCTAGTGACGTATGGGATAATGAATACCCAAGATGTGGATCTTCCACGCAAGAGTCACTAGAGAGGGAAAGATAAAATAAAGACAGCCAATTCCGCTGAAAAATAATCCACACCCAAAACAAAGTTTAAATCTTATAATGAAAAAAACTGAAAATATAAGCAGAAGAATCAAACTGAAACAGTTGCCTGAAGTACTTTTCTACCAAAGACTGCTTCTGAGGAAGAAAACACATCAAAATGGTAGAATTTAGTAAAAGTATGCAAAGAAGACCAAGTTGCTGCTTTGCAAATCTGATCAACCGAAGCTTCATTCCTAAATGCCCAGGAAGTAGAGACTGACCTAGTTGAATGAGCTGTAATCCTTTGAGGCGGAGTTCTACCTGACTCAACATAAACATGATGAACCAAAGACTTTAACCACGATGCCAAAGAAATGGCAGAAGCCTTCTGACCTTTCCTTGAACCAGAAAAGATAACAAATAGACTAGAAGTCTTCCGGAAATCTTAGTAGCTTCAACATAATATTTCAAAGCTCTAACTACATCCAAAGAATGCAACGATCTTTCCTTAGAGATCTTAGGATTAGGACACAATGAAGGAACTACAATTTCTCTACTAATGTTGTTAGAATTCACAACCTTAGGTAAAAATTAAAAAGAAGTTTGAAAAACCGCCTTATCCTGATGAAAAATCAGAAAAGGAGACTCACAAGAAAGAGCAGATAATTCAGAAACTCTTCTAGCAGAAGAGATGGCCAAAAGAAACAAAACTTTCCAAGAAAGTAATTTAATATCCAGCGAATGCATAGGTTCAAACAGAGGAGCTTGAAGAGCCCCTAGAACCAAATTCAAACTCCAAGGAGGAGAAATTGAGTTAATAACAGGTTTTATACGAACCAAAGCTTGTAAAAAACAATAAATATCAGGAAGACTAGCAATCTTTCTGTGAAAAAGAACAGAAAGAGCAGAGATTTGTCCTTTCAAGGAACTTGCAGACAAACCTTTATCCAGACCATCCTGAAGAAACTGTAAAATCTTAGGAATTCTAAAAGAATGCCAAGAAAAATGATGAGAACAACACCAAGAAATGTAAGTCTTCCAGACTCGATAATATATCATCCTAGATACAGATTTACAAGCCTGTAACATAGTAATAATTACAGAGTCAGAGAAACCTCTATGACTGAGAATCAAGCGTTCAATCTCCATACCTTCAAATTTAAGGATTTGAGATCCTGATGGAAAAAAAGGACCTTACGATAGAAGGTCTGGTCTTAACGGAAGAGTCCACGGTTGGCAAGTAGCCATCCAGACAAGATCCGCATACCAAAACCTGTGAGGCCATGCTGGAGCCACCAGCAGAATAAACGAAAGCTCCTTTAGAATCTTGGAAATCACTCTTGGAAGAAGAACTAAAGGCGGAAAGATATAAGCAGGATGATACTTCCAAGGAAGTGACAATGCATCCACTGCTTCCGCCTGAGGATCCCTGGATCTGGACAGATACCTGGGAAGCTTCTTGTTTAGATGAGAAGCCATCAGATCTATTTCTGGAAGTCCCCATATTTGAACAATCTGAAGAAATACCTATGGGTGAAGAGACCGTTTGGCGACTGAGATAATCCGCTTCCCAATTGTCTATACCTGGGATATGAACCGCAGAAATTAGACAGGAGCTGGATTCCGCCCATACAAATATTCGAGAGACTTCTTTCATAGCCAGAGGACTGTGAGTTCCTCCTTGATGATTGACATATGCCACGGTTGTGACATTGTCCATCTGGAAACAAATTAACGACTCTCTCTTTAGAAGAGGCCACGACTGAAGAGCTCTGAAAATTGCACAGAGTTCCAAAATGTTGATTGGTAATCTTCCTGAGATTCCCAAACCCCTTGTGCAGTCAGAAACCCCCATACAGCTCCCCAACCTGTCAGACTTGCATCTGTTGAGATCATAGTCTAGGTTGGAAGAACAAAAGAAGCCCCCGAAACTAAACGATGGTGGTCTGTCCACCACGTCAGAGAGTGTCGAACAATCGGTTTTAAAGATATTAATTGAGATATCTTTGTATAATCCCTGCACCACTGGTTCAGCATACAGAGCTGAAGAGGTCGCATGTGAAAAACGAGCAAAGGGGATCACGTCCAATGCAGCAGTCATAAGACCTAGAATTTCCATGCATAAGGCTACCGAAGGGAAAGATTGAGACTGAAGGTTTCGACAAGCTGAAACCAATTTCAGACGTCTCTTGTCCGTCAGAGACAGAGTCAAGGACACTGAATCTATCAGGAAACCTAAAAAGGTTACCCTTGTCTAAGGAATCAAACAAACTTTTTTGTAAATTGATCCTCCAACCATGTTCTTGAAGAAACAACACTTATAAAAGACTGGAAAGGTTCTTTCTAGTGAAAATGAGCAAAGGGAATTGAATCCAATGCTGTGGCCATAAGACCTAAAACTTCTATGCATATATAGCAACGGAAGGAAATAATAGAGACTAAAGGTACCGACAGACGGAACCCAAAAAAATTATCCTTGTCTGATAGAGACAAGGACAGTGAGACAAACTATCTGGAAACCTAAAAAAAGGTGACCCTTGTGTGAGGAATCAAGATCTTTTGAAAAAAAGATCCTCTAACTATGTCCTGAAGAGCAAGTGAATCATATGAGATTCCGCATCCTCAGAAAATAATCTGAATGAAAACAGAAAAATGAAAATATGCATTTATTGTATCTAATGAAAACAAATAATGCTATCAAATGACCATAAAAAGGCAAAATAGTTTGAATAAAACTCCGAAACCCGGTTCCTCAAAAGGAACTGGAAGAAATACCCCAGAAGATTTCAGGTCTGAGCAGCGCTTGAACCCCATGGGTGCCCAGCCATGCTTCAACAGTACCCAAAATATATAGGACAGAAACAGTTAAAGAAAGTGTTAGCCTTACTGGAATAAAATCAAAGAAATTTGGACAAAATAGAACCAAATAAATTTCAAAGAAGTCTTAACCTGCCCCTTACCAGCCACGCTGGAATACGGCACGTACATCGCAATATTAGGGAGCTGATTTCGAACTCCAATTATAAACATGTTACTTGGGAAAGAACTCAGGAATTCGTTCCTTAATAAGAACAACCAAACTAGTATAAGCTTAAAGTTTTAGTCTTAGAACTCAATCTTGAAGCCCAGAGTAACAGTTAAGAATGGAATCCAATTATAAAACAAATAATTGATTATCTTAGAACAAAAGAAATATGGATTTTTTTTATTTTTTAAAAATCACAAAATTCTTCTAGCTAAAAAAGCTAAAGACATAGATTAACCCTCATTTGCGAAAATATTCAATAAAATTAAGACACAAATGAAATTATTAGCATGATAGTCCAGTTTAAAGGACCAGCCAATACAGTGGACTTGCATAATCAATAAATGCAAAACAACAGCACCTAGTCTAGTAAATGTTGTCCCTTTAACAATGCTAAAATAAATCATAATCTGATACTTGATCTTAAAGTAAACAGAGAAAATGAAGCAATTGCAATATCCAAATAAATCACAGGACCAAGAAAAGTACCTGAAACTAAATAATTTTCCATAAATAAGATACAACTATCTAAAGGAAAATAAATACTATTTTGCTATAGAAACAATAGCATAATTAGTAGAATTAGAGATAGCCCCAATAAATTGGAGAACCCTCCAAATTGAATTTAACTGCTGGCAAAGAATATAGTTTAAAAGAAAATTCTCAGCCTATTCCATTCCCTAGTATGGGGAATTTGAAAGAAAACCTCTGAAAACACAGAAGAAATAAATAGGCAGAAATAGTGTCAGCTAGTCTTAAAGAACTAGTTACCTTAATATCCAAAATAATCAACACCTTTTCAACAAAGAACAAATGTACTTTAATAATAGAAAAATAATAAAAAAGTAGATTTGTTAGTGTCAATATCTGATGAAGAAAATTTCTGAAAGAGAAAAAAACATCATCAGAGAAGGATAAATCAGTATGTTGTTGGTCATTTGAAACTTCAATAATTAGAAAAGAAGTGAAAAAGACCTAAAAATTTTATTAGAAGGCACGAAGTCAGACAAAGCCTTTAAAATAGAATCAGAAAAATATTTCTTATAAATCTTCTAAATATTTCTTGTAAGAATGGAAATATATAAAGCATAAATACTAATGGATTCTGCATGTAAAAGTATATCATAATAACTTATTACAAACCATAGCTAAAGATAAACATTTATAACATTTAAAATAAATGAACTTAGCTTTGGTAGAACTGAAACTCAGTTAAGCGTTTTTCCAGAAGTGGCTTCTGATTCAAGGTCAATCTTAGACATCTTGCAATATGTAATAGAAAAAACAACATATAAAGCAAAATTGATCAAATTCCTTAAATGACAGTTTCAGGAATAGGAAAAAAATGCGAATGAACAAGCTTCTAGCAACCAGAAGCAATAAATAATGAGACTTAAATATTGTGGATACAAAAATGACACTCAAATTTTTTAGCGCCAAAAAAGCCGCCCACATTATTTGGCGCCGAAGTTGCGTCATTTTTTTGACGTTTTTGCGCCAAAAAATTTCGGCGTTACCGGATGTGGCGCCATTTTTTGGCGCAAAAATGTCAAAAAAATGACGCAACTTCCGGCGACACGTATGACGCCGGAAATGACAAGAAAATTTTTGCGCCAAGAAAGTCCGCGCCAAGAATGACGCAATAAAATGAAGCATTTTCAGCCTCGCAAGCCTAACAGCCCACAGGAAAAAAACATAATTTATGCTTACCTGATAAATTCCTTTCTTCTGTTGTGTGATCAGTCCACGGGTCATCATTACTTCTGGGATATTAGCTGCTCCCCTACAGGAAGTGCAAGAGGATTCACCCAGCAGAGTTGCTATATAGCTCCTCCCCTCTACGTCACCCCCAGTCATTCGACCAAGGACCAACGAGAAAGGAGAAGCCAAGGGTGTAGTGGTGACTGGAGTATAATTTAAAGGATATTTAACTGCCTTAAAACAGGGCGGGCCGTGGACTGATCACACAACAGAAGAAAGGAATTTATCAGGTAAGCATAAATTATGTTTTCTTCTGTTATGTGTGATCAGTCCACGGGTCATCATTACTTCTGGGATATTAATACCAAAGCAAAAGTACACGGATGACGGGAGGGATAGGCAGGCTCATTATACAGAAGGAACCACTGCCTGAAGAACCTTTCTCCCAAAAATAGCCTCCGAAGAAGCAAAAGTGTCAAATTTGTAAAATTTGGAAAAAGTATGAAGCGAAGACCAAGTTGCAGCCTTGCAAATCTGTTCAACAGAGGCCTCATTCTTAAAGGCCCAAGTGGAAGCCACAGCTCTAGTAGAATGAGCTGTAATTCTTTCAGGAGGCTGCTGTCCAGCAGTCTCATAGGCTAAACGAATTATGCTACGAAGCCAGAAGGAGAGAGAGGTAGCCGAAGCCTTATGACCTCTCCTCTGACCAGAGTACACGACAAACAGGGAAGACGTTTGTCGAAAATCCTTAGTTGCCTGCAAGTAGAACTTGAGGGCACGAACTACATCCAGATTGTGTAGAAGACGTTCCTTCTTTGAAGAAGGATTTGGACACAAGGATGGAACAACAATCTCTTGATTGATATTCCTGATAGTGACTACCTTAGGTAAGAACCCAGGTTTAGTACGCAGAACTACCTTGTCTGAGTGAAAAATCAGATAAGGAGAATCACAATGTAAGGCTGATAACTCAGAGACTCTTCGAGCCGAGGAAATAGCCATTAAAAACAGAACTTTCCAAGATAACAATTTTATATCAATGGAATGAAGGGGTTCAAACGGAACACCCTGTAAAACGTTAAGAACTAAGTTTAAACTCCATGGCGGAGCAACAGTTTTAAACACAGGCTTGATCCTAGCTAAAGCCTGACAAAAGGCCTGGACGTCTGGATTTTCTGACAGACGCCTGTGTAACAAGATGGACAGAGCTGAGATCTGTCCCTTTAATGAGCTAGCCGATAAACCCTTTTCTAAACCTTCTTGTAGAAAGGACAATATCCTAGGAATCCTAACCTTACTCCAGGAGTAACCTTTGGATTCGCACCAGTATAGGTATTTACGCCATATCTTATGGTAAATCCTTCTGGTAACAGGCTTCCTAGCCTGTATCAGGGTATCAATAACCGACTCAGAAAAACCACGTTTTGATAAAATCAAGCGTTCAATTTCCAAGCAGTCAGCTTCAGAGAAGTTAGATTTTGATGTTTGAATGGACCCTGTATCAGAAGGTCCTGTCTTAGAGGTAGAGACCAAGGCGGACAGGATGACATGTCCACTAGATCTGCATACCAAGTCCTGCGTGGCCATGCAGGCGCTATTAGAATCACTGACGCTCTCTCCTGTTTGATTTTGGCAATCAATCGAGGAAGCAGTGGGAAGGGTGGAAACACATAAGCCATCCCGAAGTTCCAAGGTGCTGTCAAAGCATCTATCAGAACCGCTCCCGGATCCCTGGATCTGGACCCGTAGCGAGGAAGTTTGGCGTTCTGGCGAGACGCCATGAGATCTATCTCTGGTTTGCCCCAACGTCGAAGTATTTGGGCAAAGACCTCCGGATGAAGTTCCCACTCCCCCGGATGAAAAGTCTGGCGACTCAAGAAATCCGCCTCCCAGTTCTCCACTCCCGGGATGTGGATTGCTGACAGGTGGCAAGAGTGAGACTCTGCCCAGCGAATTATCTTTGATACTTCCATCATTGCTAGGGAGCTTCTTGTCCCTCCTTGATGGTTGATGTAAGCTACAGTCGTGATGTTGTCCGACTGAAACCTGATGAACCCCCGAGTTTTTAACTGGGGCCAAGCCAGAAGGGCATGGAGAACTGCTCTTAATTCCAGAATGTTTATTGGCAGGAGACTTTCCTCCTGATTCCATTGTCCCTGAGCCTTCAGAGAATTCCAGACAGCGCCCCAACCTAGTAGGCTGGCGTCTGTTGTTACAATTGTCCAGTCCGGCCTGCTGAATGGCATCCCCCTGGACAGATGTGGCCGAGAAAGCCACCATAGAAGAGAGTTTCTGGTCTCTTGATCCAGATTCAGAGTAGGGGACAAGTCTGAGTAATCCCCATTCCACTGACTCAGCATGCACAATTGCAGCGGTCTGAGATGTAGACGTGCAAAGGGTACTATGTCCATTGCTGCTACCATTAAGCCGATCACCTCCATGCATTGAGCTACTGACGGGAGTTGAATGGAATGAAGGACACGGCATGCATTTAGAAGCTTTGTTAATCTGTCTTCTGTCAGATAAATCTTCATTTCTACAGAATCTATAAGAGTCCCCAAGAATGGAACTCTTGTGAGAGGAAAAAGAGAACTCTTCTTTTCGTTCACTTTCCATCCATGCGACCTTAGAAATGCCAGAACTAACTCTGTATGAGACTTGGCAGTTTGAAAGCTTGAAGCTTGTATCAGAATGTCGTCTAGGTACGGAGCTACTGAAATTCCTCGCGGTCTTAGTACCGCCAGAAGGGCACCCAGAACCTTTGTGAAGATTCTTGGAGCCGTAGCCAATCCGAATGGAAGAGCTACAAACTGGTAATGCCTGTCTAAGAAGGCAAACCTTAGATACCGGTAATGATCTTTGTGAATCGGTATGTGAAGGTAAGCATCCTTTAAATCCACTGTGGTCATGTACTGACCCTTTTGGATCATGGGTAAGATTGTCCGAATAGTTTCCATTTTGAACGATGGAACTCTTAGGAATTTGTTTAGGATCTTTAAATCCAAGATTGGCCTGAAAGTTCCCTCTTTTTTGGGAACCACAAACAGGTTTGAGTAAAACCCTTGTCCTTGTTCCGACCGCGGAACCGGATGGATCACTCCCATTAATAACAGATCTTGTACACAGCGTAGAAACGCTTCTTTCTTTATCTGGTTTGTTGACAACCTTGACAGAT